>NW_027507784.1:139333915-139461415 GCF_037356315.1 Lithobates pipiens
GAATAAAAACATGTAGTATAACTCTGTGTGAATATAAGCAGCAAAGCTACTTCACTTTTCTTGCATTACAAAGAAGAAAAGAACGGGCTATATTAAAAAAAAACACAAAATTAGCAGCATGACGAATATGCTAGCTTCAATACGAACACTAGTTTTACAAGACCGAGCGCTTCCGCCCTGTAAATTCTTTCTGAGTATGCGCGGAACTTAGTTTGTCGAACAAGCCTACACACGGGCGGACTGTCCGCTGAAACAAGGTTTCAGCGGACAGTTTTACGGAATTTCCGAAAAACCTTGTCCGTCCAACTGTCCGCTGAAACTGTCCGCTGAAAGCCCACACACGAGCGGACTGTCCGCCCAAACACTGTTCAGCGGACAAGGTTGGGCGAACAGTCCGCCCGTGTGTACGCGGCCTTAGAACTGCGTGAGGTCAATTTATGCACTGTGCATGCGCAAGCGGCATTTGCGCACGTTCAAATGCTTTAGTTCACTGCGCCGGCAAAATCGTAGTAAATGTCAAGCAACATAAACGCATTTGCATAGGCTGAACGGGCGCACCTCTCAACTTGACTTTTTTTTTTTTTTTTTTTAACGCTGGTTCACTTTTATGTTTTTTTTAGGATATTTGCACACAGGTCATGTTAGCATTAGGGATGAGCTGGCGATACACATAAAAGTTAATTGTTAAAAACAGCATTGAGAAAAAAAACAAAATTAAGAAAAGAAATGCGTGGGGGTCCCCCGAAATTCCATACCAGGCCCTTCAGGTCTGGTATGGATATTAGGGGGAACCCCGCAGCAAAATTAAAAAAAAATGGCGTGGGGGTCCCCCTCAAAATCCATACCAGACCCTCATCTGAGCACGCAATCTGGCAGGCCGCAGGAAAAGAGGGGGGACGAGAGAGCGCCCCCCCTCCTGAACCGTACCAGGCCACATGCCCTCAACATAGCCCCCTAAAGCACCTTGTCCCCATGGACAAGGGCCTCATCCCCACAACCACTGGGAAAGGTCTGAGGGTGGGGGCTTATCTGAATCTGGAAGCCCCCTTTAACAATGGGGCCCCCAGATCCCGCCCCCTGTTTGAAATGGTAAGAGGGTACAAAAGTACCCCTACTGCCCCCTCCACCCCTCCCCCTTCCAATTTAAAAAAGGGGGTTTTGGTAGGTACCGGGTTCCAACTAGTTTTGGCAGGTACCCAGCCACTTAGGCGATCTGAGCGAAAATTGGCCCCCCCACCTGCAACCTTCTGGGACACATCAGAGGTCCCAGGAGGCCACAGGACCACAGGGCACAGCGGAAAGCTGGCTGTGAAGCCACACAAGGAGTCACAGCGGGCTTCCCACGCTTAACATGCCAGAGCCAGGTACCTGAAGGCCGGCGAAGAGCCGACCCGGTTGAGGACTGCGCTGGATCCCTGGACCGGTGGGTGTCTGTTTATTAAAAGTCTTTGTAACTCAGTTTTTGTAGCTGCTGACTTTTCATTTTTGGAAACCTAGTTGAAGAACCTCTTTAACCACTTCAATACAGGGCACTTTCGCCCCCTTCCTTCCCAGCCCAATTTTCAGCTTTCATCGCTCTAGCGCTTTCAGTGACAATTGTGCGGTCATGCTACACTGTACCCAAATGAAATTTTTATCAATTTGTTCGCACAAATAGAGCTTTATTTTGGTGTTATTTATTCACGACTCCGTTTTTAATTTTTTGCGATATAAGCACATAAAAAAGCGGAAATTTTGAAAAAAAACAATATTTTCTTTTTTCTATTTTAAAAGAAATCCAATAAAATCTAATTTTGTCATAAATTTAAGCCAAAATGTATTCTGCTACATGTTTTTGGTAAAAAAAAATTCCGTTAAGTGTATAATAATTGGTTTGTGTGATCACAGACATATGTACGCAAAAGATCATGTACATATGTGTGCAGGTGATCACGTACATATGTGTACAGAAAATCATTGGGACATGTGATTTTAGTGGGACATATGTGGGGGACATGTTTTTATTATTAGGGACATGTGTTTTTATTATTTGGGGACATGTGTGTTTTGGGGACATATGTGGGGACATTGTGTTTATACCGTGTGATGTGTTGTGTGTTTACACTAGACTGATGATCAGTGAGTAAAAAGCTGTAAAAAACAGCCCATACTCACTGATCATCAGCCGGCTGCAGCGATCTGCTCTCCTCTCCTCAACGATGACTTCTGTGTGAGGAGAGTAGGAGCCGATTGCCTAGCAACCGGCTGTTTGTTTACATCACATGACGGCCGCGATTGGACACGGCCGTCATGTGATCAGGAGGGCCAATCACAGAGCCCTCCTGCTGATCTGAGATGCGCCATGTCCGGGTGACTCGAGCACATCGGGATCGTGCCGCTGCGCGGGCACGCGCGCGATCCCGCTCCTTCTGAAGGACATTCCTGAACGTCCTATCAGAAGTAGACGGCTCCCACTTGGCCGTATATGTGCATTGGCCGCGTGGGAAGTGGTTAAAAAGGAACTACAATTTATCTGAGCAGCACAAGCCAAAAGCACTATTTAAATTTCTATTTAATATTTAAAGTGGAAGTAAACCCACTTTTTTAACTTTTACCTACAGGAAAGCCTATAATAAGGCTTACCTGTAGGTAAAAAAAATATCTCCTAAACCTGTACTGTTTAGGAGATATTCCCCTCGGTATGCGCCGCTGACTGCAGCGGCGCATGCGCACAAGGGGGTTCTCTCCGCGAAAATCCGGCAGCGCTCGTCCGGCCGGATTTAAATCTCCCGCGCGCATGCGCGGGAGTGACGATATCGCGGCTCCGGCCACTCACAGCGCCGGAGCCGCGATACCCGGAAGAGACGCCGAGGGAGCATGTCGGCTTCCTCGGCGTGGATCGGGCGAGATGTCGGGGCCTCGTTCTAAGGTAAGTATTTCATAATGAGCTAGTATGCGGTGCATACTAGCTCATTATGCCTTTTGCTTTGCAGGTTTAAAAAAAAAAATAAAAAAATGCGGGTTTACTACCGCTTTAAAGAAAACTCACCAATCCATCCATGTCTCCATATTTTATTTTTCTGAGAAATCACTTTGAAAAGCACCTCCTAGCATTTTGGACCATGACCACCTTGAGTAAGGGCAGATGATTTATGTAGCAATTACTTCCTGGAATCCATCTGCCCTTAGCTCAGGCATAAAGGCAGGAGAGTGTACTTAGCTAAGAAAACCCCTCGTCTCCTCCTGAAGACTCCTGGGATGTATGACATCATATGCCTAGGTATGAAAACCTGGAAGTAATTAAAGAAATGTTAAAAAATTCTTTAAAACAAGTAAATATCAGTGGTGGCTGGTGGTTTTTTGTTTGAGGGGGGCGGCAAACAACTACCCCCCCACGGCACCACAACCCCCCCCCCCTCGTTGTGTGCTGGTCAGCGAGCACATTGGGCAGGTATCTGGGGGCAGTAGGGGTGCAGGCTGCGGCGGTTATCTGGGGGTAGTAGAAGAACAGGCTGCGGCGGATCTGTGTCCTCTTCCATTCTGAGATCATGGCAGCTTCCGCCATGTATCTCCGCACCTCCTCCTAGGCATCCAATGGGAGCGCCTGACCTTTCAGCCAATCGGGAAATGGGTAACAGAACCACACTTCCTGATTGGCAGAGAGGCGGTTCAGTGTTAGAAAAGTAAATATGAATTTGCTTTTCTAACACATCTTGGTGGACTGCAAACAAAATGCTTTGTGCTCCAAGTCCATCTTTTTTGAAGCCTATTAGAGCCTATGGCTCTAATGAGGTGCTTAAAAAAAAAATACCTCTGTAATTCAGGCGCCCAGCATCCGAAAAGGGGCCGGATGCCTGAATAGGGGTGGCAACAGCAACCATGAATAGATTTGTGCAATGCATGAATCTATCCATTATGCATATAGGGGGGTGGCTGGAGAGAGAGGGCACCCTTAAAGCACAGGCCGCCCTTGGTAAATATAATATACTTTCCTATCTATTTACTAAAGCTAGCAGCATAAGGATTCAAAGTAGTCAATGTTGAGTGAGAGAATGGAGTTCCACTTTAAGTACCAGCCTCCTGGCCCTGCTGTGACCAATTACAGCAAGCACACATGGTTAGCAGCTTTCATCACATACAGTGATCGCTATGTGAGATGAAAATGAAGTTCCAGATGGCAGCCATCACACAGTAAAACATAAAAGTGTAACCAGTACTGGAAACACTTGCATGCCCCCCCCCCCCCCGGTTCGGTTTGCACCAGAACACCTCGAACAGGCAAAAAGTTTATGGGGCACGAACATGAAAAACCAATGTCCTAATTTTAAAGGCTTTATTGCCATAAAAAGTGTACAGGGGTCTGGGTATGCCCTCGGGAACATGTATCAGTGCAAAAAACGTTTTTAAAACAATTGGTTTTTCAGTAGCAGTGATTTTAATGATGCTTAAAGTGAAACAATAAAAATGAAATATTCCTTTAACCACTTGCTTACTGGGCACTTAAACTCCCCTCAGTCCCAGACCAATTTTCAGCTTAATAAAAAATAAAAATCATGTTTAATAGTTTGTTATAACATTTTGCAAACAGGTCATTTTTCTCCTTCATTGAAGTGCGCTGATGAGGCGGCACTGATAGGCTGCACTGGTGGGCATTGATAGGCTGCATTGGTGGGCACTGATAGGCTGCATTGGTGGGCACTGATAGGCTGCACTGGTGGGCACTGATAGGCATAGTTAAGGCGGCACTAATAGGCACAGATAAGGCAGCACCGATGGGCACAGATAAGGCGGCACTGATGGACAAAGACGGGCACAGATAAGATGGCACGGATGGGTGGCACAGATGGGTGACACGGATGGGTGGCACTAAGGGGCACTGATAGGTACCACTGATAGATGGGACTGATGGGCACTGATAGGTGGCTCTGATAGGTGGCACTGCTGGGCACTGATGGGCGGCACTGCTGGGCACTGATGGGCGGCACTGCTGGGCACGAATATGTTGCACTGGGGTGCAGAACCTTTGTTGAGGCAGATTGTGGGCACTGCTGGGTGGCACTGTGGGCACTGCTGGGTGGCACTGCTGGGTGGTACTGTGGGCACTGCTGGGTGGCACTGTGGGCACTGCTGGGTGGCACTATGGGCACTGCTGGGTGGCACTGACAGGGGGGACACATTTTTTATTAATGTGGCAAAGCAGGGGGCAGGTGGGCACTGGCAGGGCTGGCCGTGATCGGCTTTTTTTTTTTCTCCTCGCGCTGTCAGCGCGAGGAGGAATAATAGCCGATTACCGGCTCCGTTATATCACATGATCAGCTGTCATTGGCTGACAGCTGATCACGTGATAAGGGGTTGGGATCAACCCCTTGCACGGATTGGTGATCAGGCGAGTCGCGTAGACTCGCCGATCACAGAGCGTGCCGCACGCGCCCCTCAGGGGGCGCGCAGGCCGCTCATGCACGGGACTACGTCAAAAGACGTAGTCCCGGCAAAGGAGAGCCGCGCTGTAGCCGTCATTCGGCTCTAGCGCGGGTCTCAAGTGGTTAAATATCGTGCCTGGGATCCCCTCAGTCTGCCTATAAAGTGACACATCTGTGCGATGTATAGAACATGCCATAGCAATAATGACATTTCTAAAGGAAAAAATTTAATCTAAACTCGCTTGAGGCAGTAATGTATTGATGACTCCCGGCAATATAGATAAAAAAAAATCTATGAGAAAAAAAGTCAAAAGAAAAAAAGAAATTGGCGCAGCCCCCCACTCCATGTCAGCGAGAAATTGTTAAACAATGTCTATTGTGGTCTTTAATTTTTGACACTTTTATGGTACAATACCCATTCACATAGGGGGGTGGGATCTGGGGCCCTTCTAGTTAAAGGGAGCTTCCAGATTCTGATAAGCCCCCCACCCGCAGACCCCAAGAACCACCGGCCAGGGTTGTTGGGAAGAGGCTCTGGTCTCCCTCAACATAGAAAGCAGCCTAAAAAATTACAGACTCCCCTCACATCACAGCCGCCCCACATCACAGCTTCCCCCATCCTCACATCACATTCCGCCCTCACATCACAGCCCCCCTGCTAACATCATAGTCTCCCCTTACATAACAGCACCTCTTGCAATCACAGATCCCCCACCTCATCTCACACCCCCCCCCCCTTATCACATCATAAAACCCCTCCTCGCATCACAGCCCCCAGATTAAAACACCTTCCCCCACCTGCAATTATAGCTCCCCCCCCTCCTTGACTTGTCTGCACAGAGGGCCGGATCTGCCCAACTCTTTATGTTAACAATCAAGTGATTGGTTGCTAGGACCACCTCACATCCTAGCAGTCACCTGCTTGTTCATTTAAAAAGTTGGGCAGCTCCCACTTCCTGTGTAGACCAGCTGTATCTCCCTCCCTCTGCCCTGCTGTGAGGTTGACAGCAGCGGCGGTGGCAAGCGGGTGTGGATACACAGGTAAGGAGTCCACTCAGGCTACTAAGTTGTGCATCCGTGGTCCGGACAGGACTGTCACCTGGTCTGTCTCCAGACCATGGTCCATCGTTTAATGACACCTGTTCTACAGTATATGTGAGCTCCATCCTGTCTCTTATCTGAGCTTTAGTTTAAATCAGAACTAAACTCCCCAAAATCCCTCGCCGCTGTCATCTTCTCTCAGGCTACTTCCAGGTGTCAGGGTTGGGCCTTTTGATTAGCCTCTCAGGGACTGACACTATCTGCATGGGTGTCCGGCATTCTGGCACAGCTAGAGTGTGCAAGGATAGCACGTTGAGCTGCACAACAGAAGACTACGATCAGGCAGAAAAGTGTTTGTTATTGCAGAAGAGCTGCCAACTTACAGTTTTTTATTAGTTAAGTTCAGTTCCATTTCAACCCCTCACCTTGCTTATCCTACACATCTGTACATTAATCCCTTCATCATCAGCCTCCTACTGTACATGACCTGTTCATTAACCCCCGTAATTTCCTCATCCATCTGTGTATGACCTGTACATTTGATGTATGTAATGCACCATTAACATGTTCCATATTTTAAGCCCCTCAATATCAGCATGTTTCTTCACCTTGAATTTTGAAAAATTGGGTACCGTGTTGCATGACCTGGACAGGAAGGTAGTGTCAAATGCCGGTCCTCAAATTGTTAATCAGAGCTCCCAACACCAGGAGAAAAACTGCAAAAGAATGTTAAAAAGCTTGTGGAAATAAAGTTAGTAACTTGCCTTAGCCCTGGATTCTGCTCATGGTGCTAGCCTTGAGAGGGGTGATGTCACTATTCTCTAAAACAATAAAGATTCCAAGACCAATCCCCATTTTTGATCCTTATACTTTCTAGGAATTTGGGGGTAAGATAAGTATGTTTTATAGTTTTTTTTTTATAGGTTTTGTTTCCACTTTTGTGCAGCTTTTTTGGGTTAAGTGGCCCTACATAAACCATATTCTTATGCTGAACAAACAATATGTGTATGTGCATGCTGCTATTTTCAATAAGAAAATAAATAAATAAATCCAAAATTATATATACTGTGCTATTGAACCACTCACGACCAAGAAAAACTATACATAGTGCTTAATCCTTAAAAAAACAGTTGTGTTGCAGTTGTGTCATACTCTTTCAATTGTCGCGTGATGGATTGAACAGTGAGATGTTCAAAGCTTGGGATATTTTTTTATGACCTAACCCTGCTTTAAACTTCTCTACAACTTTAACTCTGATTTGTCTGGTGTGTTCTATGGTCTTCATGATACTGTTTGTTCACTAAGACCCCTTTCACACTGGGGCGCTTTGCAGGCTCTACAGAGCCAAAAATAGTGCCTGCAAAGCACCCTGAAAGAGCCACTGCTGTGTCTCCAGTGTGAAAGCCCGAATGCTTTCACACTGAAGCGGTGCGCTGGCAGGACGGTAAAAAAAAGTCCTGCTAGCAGCATCTTTGGAGCAGTGAAGGAGCGGTGAAGGAACAGTGTATACACCGCTCCTGCCCATTGAAATCAATGGGGCAGCGTGGCTATACTGTCAGCTTTGCAGTGGTTTTAACCCTTTCTCAGCCACTAGCAGGGGGGTAATGGCGCCCCACTAGTGGCCGAATACCGCCGCTAAAACAACAGTGAAGTGGCGCTAAAAATAGCGACATTATTTACGGCCAGATTATTTAGCAATATGCTATTGAGGATCTGGTAGAATGGGAATGGGGGGGAAGGGGGGGAGAAAAAAAGGGGGGGTGGGAAGGGGGAAAAAAAGGAGGGTAAAGGAGGAGAAGGGGCAGAGGGGCTGGGGGCAGTGAGCGGTGAAAGAAAAGGGACTAAAGATGAAAAATACTAGAATAAAACCTGATAAGCAAACTGTGCTGCATAAGTATTGTATGCAAATTGTGTTGCTTACACATCGCAACAAAGGTAAAAACCAAGGGGGTCCTGTCAGGAATGGGCAGATGTAGATTGGAGGAGACGACCTGAATGAAAAAGGTTTGCTTCAGGAGTCGCTTAAAAGGGTATGTGTTTAACTAATAAAAAATTCTCGTATGCCTATGTACAATACAAAAACAGGGGGGAGGGGGGAGTTGTGAGGAAAAAAGTTATCAAATTAGACTGCTCACCTCTATTTCCTCGTTCAAGCCCCCAGGGGCGTGGGAGTCCAAAATATAAATCCAATACGTCTCCCTCTGACAGAGACGTTTAAAACGCTCTGCCAGGGGGAACATACCGGAAATGGACTCGATAATCCAGACCCTGAGACCCAACGAGGAATGATCATGTTTTTTGAGGAAGTGGAGGGGAACACTGTGCGTGTCGTCTCCTGCCTCTACGAGAAGGTGGTGCCCCCGAACCTCTTTCTTAAAGTACGTATGGTTCTGCCCACGTAGTGCAGCCCACACGGGCAGATTAAACAATAAACTACAAAATCTGTAGAAAAGTTGAAAAAACTACTGATCTGGTAAGTTTTGCCTTTGTTTATGAACTCTTTTTGACCATGCTTGACGTGCTTACACATACACATAGTTTTTTGCAGCACTGATACATGCCAACCAAGGGAATGAGACATGGAAATGCGATTTTGGGTCCTTGTTGGGATTTATATTTACTGGGTGCTACCAGATTTTTGATGTTTCTTGTTTTCCTGTACGTGAATTTTGGTTTTGGTGTGATGGATTTTAACTGGGGGTCTTGGAGTAGAATAGACCACTGTTTGTTCCATTGCCTTATGTTGGGTATGGAATTGAGTCACAAATCTAACAGGTTGAGTATTAGGTTGGTCGGTGTCCCTAGTGGGTATAGGATGCTCTGTCAGATACAATTCAAAAGCTTCTTCAATAAGTTTTGGTGGAAATGCTTTTTCAATAAATTTTTGTTTTAACAAGGATCCTTCTGTGATATAATCTGATTCTCTAGTGCAATTCCTGCACAATCTGCAAAATTGGCTTTTTGGAATATTAGAAATCCACCCTGGATGGTGACAGCTGTGGTGATGTAAGAAAGATTTGCCAGCAGTGGGCTTTGTGTAATTTTTGGCCAAAATGTTGTGTTCTTGATGGAATAAAGTTAGATTTAGGAAAGCTAGTTGTAGGGAATCATGTTCCAAGGTAAAAGTTAGACCATAAGCATGGTTGTTGCAGTATTTCAAAAAAATCAAGGAAGAGGGGCTCTGGGCCATCCCAAATGATGATAATATCGTCAATATACCTCCCATAGAAAACTATATGGGAGGTGTTGGTATTGTTGAGCCAGATGTAATTGGTTTCCCAGAGCCCCATAGTCATATTGGCGTAGTTGGGAGGAAAATTTGCCCCCATAGCTGTACCCTTTACTTGGAGATAGAATTCTCCATCAAACTGAAAATAATTGTGGGTCAGGCAGAATTCTGTGGCCTCCAAAATGAATTCTGCCTGGCCTGGATTGAGTAAAGGATCGGAAGAGAGGAAGCTTGCAGTTGCTCTGAGGCTCATGTGGGATGGAGGTGTAAAGTGAGTTTACGTCAAGGGAAGCCCACATGTATGTGGGCTCCCATGTGTAATGTTCTAATTGTTCCAAAAGATGTGTACCATCACAGATGTAAGAGGGAAGGCTTGTTGCGAGAGGTTGCAAAAACTGATCAATATACTGAGAAATTGGGCTAGTAATACTATCTATGGCTGCAACTATTGGTTGACCTGGGGGATTCTGAATGATTTTGTGTATTCTGGGGATATGGTAAAAATACGGAGTGGAAAAATAATGTTTATTGAAAAAGGCCTACTAGTATTTGGAGATGATGTCTTTGGCTTTGGCCTTATCCGTAAGCATTTTGATTTCTAAGATGAAGTTGGATAGAGGATCACAGCGAAATTGTTTGTATGTATTATCATCGGACAACAGGCGGTGGGCCTCAGCCAAGTAGTCACAACAATGCCTCTGCCTTTGTCCGCTGTTTTAATGACTAGGTCATGTTTTTTTGTGAGATTTTGTAAAGCTAATTTTTCATTAGAGGTGAGATTGGAATGATTGGAATGGCTGTTGTGAGTATATTGACATCATTTTTGCACGTCAGAGTATACAACCTGGTATAAGGTTTGGAGGTAAGGTCCTTAGACATGTGTTGGATTGAACACCGATCTGGGCCTGAATTTGCTGTGTTGTACCGGAGGGGAAGTAGAGAGATGTTGCGTGAAGAGGAACAAGTCCTCGTCTTCACCATTACTCTCTAAACTGTATAGATCAGAGATATGCAATTAGCGGACCTCCAGCTGTTGCAAAACTACAAGTCCCATCATGCCTCTGCCTCTGGGAGTCATGCTTGTGGTTGTCAGAGTCTTGCTATGCCTCATGGGAGTTGTAGTTCTGCAACAGCTGGATGCCGGCTAATTGCATATCCCTGGTATAGATCCTTGATAATGTTCAAGTCGGATGAATTACTGATTTCTGTTGTCAGAGTGGAATCCACGCGGGTGGGATACTAGACATGGGCACTGTCAAATAATTTGTTTCGTTTCATTCCATTTCCTTCTGTACGAAAAAACTGTAGCATTTCGTAATTCGTGTACCAAATTCAATTCGGATTTGTAGGAAATACGAATTTCCGTTAAATTCGTAAACTTTTTGTTAAAACAACGAAAGTTTGCTATGAATTTATCATTATGAGGGGCTCCCACCATCCCTGTGCTGTGCTGACTTCCTGGGTTTTTAACCTTTAGTTTCGTTAACTTTTAATAAAAATAACAAAAGTTCGTTATGATGAATTTATCATTATGAGAGGTTCCCACCATTCCTGTGCTGTTCTGACTTCCTGAGTTTTTAACTTTTAGGTTTGTTAACTTTTCGTAACAATTACGAATGTTCGTTATGATGAATTTATCATTACGATGGGTTCCTACCATCCCTGTGCTGTGCTGACTTCCTCTGATTGGTGAACAAAGCACCAGTCATGTTTCTGTTAATTTGGATCCGAAATTCCGAAATTCGTTAACGAAATTTCGTATTTCGTATTAAATTCGTAAGCAAAGAAATTCCCATAGGGTTCCCACCATCCCTGTGCTGAGTTCCCGAGTCTGTACACCTGTTGTGTGTCCATTATGAGGGGTTCCCACCATCCCTGTGCTGAGTTCCCGGGTCTGAGTGTGCACCCGCTGTGCCCATTATAAGGGGTTCCCACCATCCCTGTGCTGTGCTGACTTCCTCTGATTGGTGAACAAAACACAAGTCATGTTTCTGTTAATTTGGATCCGAAATTTGTTAACAAAATTTTGTATTTCGTATTAAATTCGTAAGCATAGAAATTCCCATAGGGTTCCCACCATCCCTGTGCTGAGTTCCCAGGTCTGTACACCTGTTGTGTGTCCATTATGAGGGGTTCCCACCATCCCTGTGTTGAGTTCCTGGGTCTGAGTGTAACTGCTGTGCCAATTATGAGGGGTTCCCACCATCCCTGTGCTGTGCTGACTTCCTCTGATTGGTGAACAAAACACCAGTCATGTTTCTGTTAATTTGGATCCGAAATTCTGAAATTAGTTAACAAAATTTTGTATTAAATTCGTAAGCATAGAAATTCCCATATGGTTCCCACCGTCCCTGTGCTGACCTCCTGGGGTTTTAACTTTTAGGTTAATTAAATTTTCATAACAATTACGAATTTTTGGTATGATGAATTTATCATTATGAGTGGTCCCACCATCCCTGTGCTGTGCTGACTTCCTGGGTTTTTAACTTTTAGGTTTGTTAATTTTTTTGTTAATTACGAATTTGGATTATGAATGTGAAATTATGAATGTTATTATGAATTTGGATCCAAAATTCGTAAACAAAATTTTGTGTTTCGTACGGAATTAGTATGCATAAAAATTAGTATTTCGGATTCGTACAAATGTACGAATTTCTGGAAATTCGTACGAATTTCTGGAAATTCGTACAAATTTTCGTTTTGTACAAAACGAATCGCACATGTCTATGGGATACGTGAAACTGTCTGTGACCTTCTGTGATTTAATGTTGTAGTAACGTTTCAGAGTAAGATTACGGATGAAAACGTGCAGGTCTTTAAATAATCAAAATGAATTTGGTAAGGATGTTGGAGCAAAATTAAGAACTCGTTGCAAAATGGAAGCTTCAGCTGTGGACAAATTGTGAGAGGATAAATCAAAGATTTTTTCTGTTTTAGGGATTTTGCCCTGTGATTTATTTTGATGCTTTCCCCCTCTGTTGTTGGTTAATGAGGGGGAGACTACTAAAAAATCCTGAGAATCAGATTGGGTACGAGCGAAGGAAGCTTGCTCCAATTGTTGTGTGGGGTCCAAGCTATTAGGGGATCTAGTCATCTGTGTATTTAGGTCCAGAGGGCCAATGTCACTATGAAGAGGAGACCAAACTATAGGAAATCTGGGACTGGTTTGACCAACGCTGTCACATCGACTTTGGGTAAAAATGCCAGACACAGAGGGTATAGGAGTGGAAGTTACAGAATCTAAATCTGTATTATTGGATATGGAACTAGGCGGTTGACTGGAAAGAACATTCGTACCCTGGATGGGCTCACTGCTGATGGCTTTATTGATATTATTTTTCTTATTTTTATTTTAGTTTGGTAGCGTTATTTCTGATCCTATTGTTTGGGTCTCGTTGGGGTTTAGGGGTGAGCAGACATGTCCCAAATGAAGATAGATGGGACATGGTTCTGTGATTACTATTAGTAGAATCCACTGGATGAAGTAGGAGCGAGGGCCTAGAAGGAGGCCATGATCTACGGCCCAAAGGGCCGACGTTACATTGCATAAGAGGCATGGGAGGTGGAAGGGAGTGGGATGTGGTATTTATATTGGGTACACGGTGACCCTTTTTCCAATTGAACACTCTTCCTAAATTGAAATCATCCAGATCTCTCCTCATTTTCCCTAATTTAATTTGCATCAAAGTATCCTCATCTTTTTTGGTGTGATGTTTTAGGGTATTTAGCCAAGATGTAGGTAAGTTAGACAATAAGGTACCAAGGTGTGATATGTTAGATTTTAATTGTTCAATTGTTTCTAAGTATATTTGTTCCCTTTGTTGTATGATAACACGCATCCATTTTTGGGTGCAAAATTCCAAAATCTGAGACCATTCGTTTGTCAGTGCGGTTGTCAAAAATGAGCATGTTTTTAATGTTCTCAACCCCTCAGGGGAAATGGAGTGAGAAATATATTGTTCTAAAAAGAACTTATCCCACCACTGATGGTTGGCGGAAATCATAAGTTGTTCAAGTTTTCTAAAACGTGTACAGCAGATCTTAAAAATATGACCAGGAATAATAAAGCGATTTTTAAAAAATTCCGTAGGAAAAAAATTAGATAATTGATCTAAAACATCATATTTGGCCAATTCTAATTGTTGCAACCACTCCATGTTGAAGGTGAAGTTGCTGGTGTGGGTGTTGATAGAAAATCCCGATGTGAAAGTGTAAATGGTCCCACTAAATGGTGGGAACACCTCACATAACTAGAAGAGGAGTAATGGCCAGTAAAGGAAATAATACAACAATACATGACAAGAGAGGGAAGGGGTGTATTGGTATGTACTAAACAATTGAGTAATGCAATGAATGTTAATTGCGACCTATTAGAATTGACCTAAATTAAACAAAACAAGACCCATGTAATGGCTGGTAACGGCCAAACAAATGTAATTATATAGTGGAGCTGAAAGTGGATAATACCAGCTAGTCATTGACAAAAGTGGATGAATAAGCAGCACAACAAAAACTTCTTAATGGCACAGCAACAAATGGAAAGATATAGTGAGTGCTAATAACCACACGATGTTTAACACCAACCTAAATGCTCACAAAGAAAGATTGAATACACAGGGTGGCAGCTATAACAGTGGAATATAAAACACATTGTCTTAAATAAAGTCCATGTAACATGTAGAAAGATAGCAGCTTTGGAAGGCAGCCCCGTTGAAGAACAAGAAGCAATCTTCTGAGAACACTGGGGATAGAACAATGTATTCAATTCCATCAATGTTTTTATGCTATGAGTGACCGCGGCGTCATCCAATGAGCCGTGTGTCTCCCTGGTTGTCGACTTGCGTTCCATCCACAGGAAGTGTCAGCAACCTTCATTCCAGCTTGTTTTCCGGACACCTCCGCCATCCAGCATATGGAATCCATCCACTTCACGGACATCCGGCAGTTCATGCCCATATGCCTATCATTTATGTACCTTTGTGAGTACCATGCTTTTAGCATAAACAACTTGATTTACTGCACTTAGAGTTGCGTTTTTGTTCTATCCCCAGTGAATACAAATGCGTGTCACACTTTTCACATATTTATTTGTAAAAATTTTTGAAAATCATCTCTCTATTTCCTTTCACTTTGCAATTATGTGCCATTTTGT
The DNA here is from genome assembly GCF_037356315.1 of Lithobates pipiens. NCBI lineage: Eukaryota > Metazoa > Chordata > Amphibia > Anura > Ranidae > Lithobates > Lithobates pipiens. The sequence goes on from NW_027507784.1 coordinate 139,348,737, forward strand.
GTTGGTCTATCACATAAAATCCCAATAAAATATATTTAAATTTTTGGTTGTAACCTGTAGCGCCGGACTCCTGAAGAGCATGCATGTTTTTGTCAATTTAAATGTTCCTAAGACCATAGTTGGGTTTTAGGGTTAATTACAGTAAATTATGGTCTCAGCATCAGTTTGGCTGGACTGTATTATGTTCTGCCTGGACATAGGTGTGGGTGTCACCTTTGGCAGGCATTGGAAAGCAGTCTGGTTGGACGCATTGGGAACCGATCCCTCTCTCTGAGCAAATCAGTGGGTGCGTTGTCTTGCTGTGTATTCCGGGAGAGGGTGCTTAAGGTGTTGAGGTCACATAGTTCTGGGTTCCGGTCCAGAAGTATGTTCTGACTCCCTGGTCCTGGTCCTCCTGACCAGCCCCCAGAGGCCCTCATGGCCTGGGGTGCGGATCCATCCGTTTCTGAGTCTCGGGGCTAGCTAGCCAGAGTCACAGTAACTGGAAGGAGGGTTCCAAGGTGGTCCGGTGCCATCTTGGTTTTGGAGAGGCCCAGCAACTGAGAACGCAACCAGGGGAGGACTCTTCAGAAGAGGGCCACGCGCAAGGCTGGCTGCTCGGTAAGAGCCTGGAAGCTAAGCTGGAAAGGACACCAAGGTAAATACACATTCTTGCGGTATCGCCGAACCGGCTGCAATATACTGGTACCGTATGAAAGTTCCTAGTTTCATCTTTCAGTTAGAACCAAGTCTGTGGTAGAGACTTTTCTCATTCTAAAGTTCTACAATCAAGTCTGTGGCAGAGACTGTGCTTTTTTGAATCACCTGTCTGTTGCAAAATCCACAAAAAGGGGATTTATCCGATAGCCGTAACATCCAGTTGCAAATGGCTATTCCCTGGATTGTATAAAGCGAGATATTCAAGTATTAGCAGTTCCAAGAGTACCTGAGCTTTACTATCCATACCCTCTATTTTCAACGTTTTGCAAATAAAAATCCCTAAAGTGGATTCAAGTGTCAGTCTCTACCAGTGGCGTAACTAGAACCTTCAGGGCCCCGATGCAAGAAACCATGAAGGGCCCCCCTGAACCCCAGCCAGGGCCCTTCCCTCTGAGTCCGGCGGTGGAACTCCAGGGCATATTCACAGGTATGACCTTTGTGAGCCCTGTAGTTCCACCACTGGTATCAGTAGTTTTTATTATTATTTTTTTTTAATTTTTAGGTGCCCCATTGGGGGACTGTCCCTAGGCAGGATGGGGTCCTCGTCCCCAGAAGAGATGAGGTCCTTTTCTCCAGGGCAGATGACGTTACTGCCCCCAAGTGAGAAGGGGTCCCTGTCCCCAGGGGAGGTGTGGGTCCCTGTCCCCACATGAGAAGAAGTCCCTGTCCCCAGGGGGAGATGGAGGGGGTATGTAATTGTGTGTGGGGGATGGGGTCCTCTCACTCACCATGACCAAGCTGTAGGCCACGCACTCATCCATGTTGGCCTGGGCTCCATCCAGTGTGCTGGACGGGTGATCAGCATATCTACCAGAAAGACCTTTCATCATCTGTGTATGACGGGGGAGGAGGGGGGCTGGCAGACAAGCCTGCAGTGTCCTCTGGGGGCCGGTTCCCATAGGGCTGCACTGCATCTGTGTGCTTAAAGTTTGTTTACCTGGGAGAAGCAGTGCAGTGTGGGCCAGACTCGGGAGGGGGCGGGACTCTGGCTGGGGAGAACAGACATCGGACTGAGCGACAATGCATGGAGCAGGAGAGGGGTACTCTGAGGAGCCAGCTGAAGACACAGGTCATGCGGGGAATGCACAACTAAAGAGCAGCCAGTGCGATAGTCGAGCATGGAGCTCTGCTAGTCACCCTCCACCTCCACCACCGTGTGCATGGTGCACTGGTACCGCTAGCTGCCTATGCTGCTGCCGGCCATATGCAGAGGGGGCTGCATGGGCCCCCTACATCACAGGGCCCGGTTGCGGTCGCGACTGCTGCACCCCCTATAGTTATGCCCCTGGTCTCTACAGTTTATTGGGCCATCTACCTCGGGTAATCCCTAGATGAGCACGAGGAGGAGAATGTAATGTAAGCCCAAAAATAACCAGCAGCTCCTTCGGGGGTCAGTGCTTCACTGACAAAATGTGGAAAATTTCAAAAGGTGTAAATACTTTTTCAAGGCACTGTACCAGATCACCCACAAGAAGGTGCTTTAAAGCAGTATTAAACCCAAAACCAAAAATGTAATATATTGCAGCTTACCGATCTTAAGTTTTGGTGGCTGCATTAGTATTTTTGGGGCTTTTTGCCCCTCTGTTTTCACCTGGTGATCTGGCCAGTAATACACCTGCTGTATTAGAGTACCTACACTCTGGATGAAGGAGAACAGGGGACACCTTTGGACAGCAGCATTGTTAGTCTGGGAGGGGGGTGTTAGATGTACAGTACTAGCAGATTTAGATACACTAACAAATTGAAGCCAAACTTCAGCTCATACTTTATAAGCAGCTACAGAAATCGTTTGTTCCTTCAGGGTTTAAGGTACATAAAGGTTTTACATAAATAAAAGATGATCATTACTTCTGTCAGTGGTAAATGGTTTGTTTCAACCCTCTAACTAATACATCTAGAGAAGAGCTTGCTCTATTGTGAAACAACAGACTTACTGGCCAGATCATCAGGTGAAAATAAAGGAAATAAAGCCTAAAAGTGTAGGGATCTGTTGGCCTCTACTGTTAGCTGCAAATTTCAGTGTTGTGTATAATTATGTATGTACTTTCTATCCCTTGATTTGAAACCCTGGGAGGAGGACGTTTGGAGAGAGTGAGAGAGAGAACGTGTCAGACACGTCCTGTACATGCTCCGAGCCAAAATAGACCATTATAAACTACTAGGGAGGGACTAAGGAGCAGAATAGATAAGCTGACTCTGAGTTCAAGTGCCCACATGCGAGTGAGAAGTTCCATTCCAGGCTGGTTGGACAACAGTTGGAAGCTACCTCCATTAATGCTAATCTTGTGTTTCTGCCACAGGTCTCTGACACAAAGACAGATGCTGCATTATCCTCAGAACTCCCTGCAATTGGACTTCTCTGCAACATTCATCCAGATGTATCTCCATGGGTGCCCGCAGAACTTTTTTTGGGGGGGGGGGGGGGTGGGCATCATTTTAAGGTCACCCATGATCTGCCCCTTTCCGACAATGTCATGAAGGAGAGGGGCTTAGTCATTATCACATAAAGCACAGGCCAGGAGCGGGTCCCCTATATAGTTCCCCTTTAGAGCAGGCTAGGAGAGGGTCCCCTATATAGTCCCCCTTTAGAGTAGGCCAGGAGAGGGTCCCCCATATAGATCCCCTTTTAGAGCAGGTCGGGGCAGGTCCCCCATAGAATAGATCCCCCTTTACTTAGTCTTCTTACTCTTTTTTTCACCTTACTACACTGTGCCCGTCAACTGCAGCCTCATCAGTGCCCATCAAATGCAGCCTCACTGTGCCCATCAATGCAGCCTCACTGTGCCCATCAATGCACCCTCATTGTGCCCATCGATGCAGACTCGCCAGTGCCCATCAATACTGCCTCACTGTGCTCATCAAATGCAGCCTCACCAGTGCTCATCAAATGCAGCCTCACTGTGCCAATCAATGCAGCCTGATTGTGCCCATTAATGCAGCCTCACTGTGCCCATCAATTTAGACTCACTGTGCCCATCAATGCAGCCTCACTGTGCCCATCAATGCAGCCTCACCAGTGCCTGGATCACACAGCGGGTATCTCCTGCTTTGCCACAGAGTTTGAGTCTGAATTCTTTGGTGGCACTGTAACAAAGTCCTGCATCCTAGACCTCCTGTTCTGCCTATCACAGGTCTAGGAGGCGGGACTTTGTTACAGCACCGCCAAAGAATTCAGACGCAAGCTCCATGACATGTGTGATGTACACAAGAGGAGGAGGAGGACACTTGGATCAGCCCTGGGCGCCACTGCAGACACAGCTCAAAGCAGCCCAGGGCAGGTGGCCTACCGCAAGGACTCCAGAGGGGGCATTGCCCCCCCTTATGAACACCCATGGGTATCTCTATTAATAGCTATTTATACCCTGGACTCCTAATGGGCCCTTTGCTGATAATACACATTTGTACATTAGATGTATGGACAATTATTATTCCTTTCTAAAGATAAATCTTTAAAGCTTGTATTATTTCAATACTGGTGAGCATCTATATACTTATCGGTAATGTTATATGCTGGTTGCAGTAGTTACTCTGCTCCTGAATACTTTTTTTTATATTACTGGTTAATTTCCCAGGAAATGAACCCCCTCTGTGCACAGAGGCCCAGTCCTGGGCTAAGGCACTGACAACTTTATTAACAAACCCACTCTCTGGATCTCTTATTTACCTACAGGTTTAGTTCAATATCCTGTGTGATATTTGGGGGTTCTTTAGCTTCTGTGTAGAGCACACCAGTGAGCAGAGTCCACGCCAGTCATGCAATTTAAGGGCTTGTTGGCCCACTTTTATTAAATGAAAAAAAAAGTCCAATAACAGGAGGGTTGCCCACACAGGGGTATCAGTTTTCCACAGCAAACACTGTAAGTTGAATAGAAAATACCAAGCCACCTGGCTCTCTTTAGCAGCACTGCTGCTCAGGCTTATGCTTCAGCCCTCTCGGCTCAATAATAGAGTTCCTGTCCACTCTATACCTCAGCACTCTTCCAGCTTCCTTGCTGTTCCAGCCCATGGGCTTGGACCCTCTCTCTGCTCTGACAGACAGAACTGTGCAGACATGCACACTTCTCCCTTGCTTGCCTGGACTCCTCGGGAGGGTGGAGCCCAGAACCATGGTCCCAGGACCCACCTGTTCAATCAACCAGCCAGACTTCTGGCTGTTTCCAAAACCCGGTCCCAGGATTGGAGATTCCGCCCCACCCATAACGCTATGGAATCTCCAGGCTCCAGGTCCCCAACTGGATTTTTGTAAACAATGAGGAAACTGAAAAGCCAGTTTCCTCCCAAATAAACAACTCCCCTGGAGCCCCTCAACCTGCCTGGTTGAGAACCCTGCATCCTTCTGCTGGTGGGGTACCACACTACAACACCTGTTTGGGGAGGGTCATTACTAATAACCAACCCCAAAAGAGGGCTACAGAATTAAACGAATCTAGCCATCACATCTAATGATGGGTAAGCTGCAATACCATATAACTAATGTTTACTTTTGGGTTTAAAGTGGAAGCAAAGTCCACTTTTTAACTTGTTCCTATAGGTAAGCATATAAGGCCTCACCGTTGTATCTGAAGAGATGGCATACAGTAATACCTTGGTTTACGAGTAACACGGTATACGAGCATTGTGAAAGACGACCAACATTCTTTTTTAGATTTTGTCTTGATATGCGAGCATGAATTTTACTGTAAAAACAAAAGAATTACACTCACAATGTTAAGTCTGGTGTTCAGTCATATAAAGCCGCTTTCTATATGTACAATAAAGCTGTCAGAGACATCCAGAGACACTCCAGCTTAGTGGGGCAGACGTTACGTGTGTTCGGACACCCGGAAGTGAGGTCAACAGTTCCCGAGTATCACAGAGTTCTCCGGGAAGCGATGGGAGTCACCATCGCCCCCGAACCTCTGGCCACATATAGCGCTGTATACTGTACACCAGCGCCTTTACTATAATATACACAGCGGCATTACATGGATGAGCTCCAGACTCCTTAACATTGTGAGCGTAATTCGTTTTTTTTTAATTATCCGCATGCCGACCAGCTGCCGCAGTTGTACTGCGGCAGCATGGCTCGGCTGCGAAAATCACCGTTATGCAACATTGGTAGCATAAACGGCCCTAGGGTTTTTTATATATTTTTTGGGGATATTTATTATAGAAAAAAGTTTAAAATAATGCATTTTTTCAAAATTGTCGCTCTCTTTTTGTTTATAGCGCAAAAAAAACAAAAAACGCAGAGGTGATCAAATACCACCAAAAGAAAGCTCTATTTGTGGAAAAAAAAGGACGTCAATTTTTTGGGAGCCACGTCGCACGACCGCGCAATTGTCAGGTAAAGTGACACGGTGCCGAATTGCAAAAAGTAGTCTGGTCTTTGGCCAGCCAAATGGTCCGGGGCTTAAGTGGTTAAACTGTGATTCTTCTTTTATTTATTTTTTCAACACAGAGGTACAGTACAGTATTCGTAATACAGTACTGTACAGTATTAATATGAGCATTTGCTCATATTTTGATCATTTTTATATGAATAAATGGTTGTGGAACGAATTATCTGAGTTTCCATTTTTTCTTATGGGAAAATTTGCTTTAATATAAGAGTGCTTTGAATTACAAGCATGCTTCTGGAATGAATTATGCTTGCAAACCAAGGTATTACTGTACTTGTCTTAGCAGCCTTGGCCACTCAAAGAGGCGGAGTATGCGAACTCGGAAGGAAGACCGGGTGAAGATGGAAGCATGGGGGAGCCATGACAGCACGGCGCTGGAGGGCTCTGTGTCCAGGTAAGTCTGTCACAATGTGCTAGTATGCACTGCATACTAGTACATTATAACTTAAACCTGCAGGGGGCCCAATTTTTAAAAATTTTCTGGCAGTTTACTACCGCATTAACTAGTTTCTGACTTTGGGCGTGCTACACCAGCCCAAAAAACTCCATCATTGTACACAGGGCATTTGTAGCATATCCAGTCTCTCTGTCCTACTTCTGGGACCTTCTCCCTCCCCTTCCCAGTATATAGTATTTGTCAGCTTTGATAAATCAAAGCTGGGATCGCTGTATAGTCAGATATCTGCAGCTTCACCTGTCAAATAAGAAGTCCGAATCAGTGTTTGTAAACAACACTACAGAGACACATAGAATGTTACAATGTAACATAATGTTACTTTTGTATCTTTCTGTACATTCATCTGTAGATCAAATGGATGAACTTAGATCTGCAAAGCACAGTTAAATGTTCCTCTGTTTGACCCCTTATTAACCCTTAGTTTACTCCAATCATCAGTAATTAGCTCCTTATTCTACTAGTCCCTTATTATTTTCCTGTTGATTTTTTTATTTGTTTCTATTTTATTAACTATTCATATTTAAACTATTTGCTTTCCTTGTTAATATTTTTACACATTTAAAGTGGGGCGCCCCTTAAAAAAAAAAAGTAAAGTCAGCAGTTACAAATACTGCAGCTGCTGACTTTTAATAATCGGACACTTACCTTTCCCAGGGTCCAGCGATGTGGGGGAATGAAGCCCCGCTTGTTCCCTGCTCTGCTCAGCGGCGCCAGCATTCTTACTGTGGGCACCCGGCTGTGGCTTCACAGCCAGGCACCCACTGCGCATGCGCTAGTGGCGCCGTGATATGACCGCGCAGTCATCTGGAACCTGTCACGTGTCCCAGATAACTGACTGCACCAAGGGGAAGTGACGTCAGGTGCCCGGGCACTGAAGGAGGCAGGCTACGAGGGACCCCCTAGCAACATGCATTTAGAGGTGAGTTAATTATTTTTTTTTCACATTTTTTTTTCTTAGGAAGTTTAATTATTTTTTTTACACATTTACCATTTAAAAAAAGCTCAAAATAAAAAAAAAATCCCCACTTTATTTAATTTGTAAATAACTTTGCAATGTTTTGTACCAGAACCATAATTTTAGTGTCATTTTATAGGATTTGCTAAAATTATTAACCACTTGCTGACTGCCTACCGCATATTTACTGCAGCAGGATGGCTCTATAGTGTGAAATCACATACCTGTTCGTCATTTTGTGCAATAGCCACTGGGTAGCATGCACGCCGCTGGAGGCGTGATCGTGTGCTGATTGGACACAGGGGATGCCAATCAGGGGGTCCGCTGGACCCCATGTCTGACGGCCAGAATGGCAATCTGCCTATGTAAGCACATGCCTATGTTCTGATAGGGAAGAAGATGGAGAACAACAATCTCTGTCTTCATTCAGTCAGAGCAAACTCCTCCCAGCACTGCCACTGATCCCAACTCCCCCCAGCACTGCCACTGATCCCAACTTCCTCCACCAAGGAGTAAGAGAAGGAATAAAAAATAGAGAATACATGGAAGGGAGAAGAAAAGAGGGGGAGGAACAAAGAAAAAGGGAGAAAAAGAATAAGAGAAAAGAAAGACATCTAGAGAAGGATGGGGGAAAAACCAAGAAATTAGGATAGAGAGATAAAAGGGAAAGAAAGGAGAACAAAGATAAAGAGTGATCCATCCACAATGTACCATAAGGGGGTTAATACTGTACGAGTTGAAGGGACCCGGAGTGCTAAATGTCTGTGGGTTAGGGGCGCAAATTACTTGTCTTGCCTTGGATGCTGACAATCCACACTACAAAATAATTTTATCAAGGGGTCACAGCACTAGGAGGATTGAGAAGCACTGATCTATGGTGGATCAGAAACTAATCCCCATCAGCTTCTAGGAGTCACTTGGTTACAACAAACATTCCCAGATCAGCCACAAGATGGCGCTGTAACACTCACTCTACTGTGTGAAAGGTCAATAGGAGAGTAGAGCGGACTGGCCCCTCCCTCCTGCTCTTAGTTCCTGTCGGCTTCTCCTACCACAATAGTACACATAGACCTTCAATAGTCAGCAATGGCTGCCCGCTTCGGACTTCTAGGGAGATCACTGCAGAGGCTCAACAGCTCCGCCAGACTTCCCTCCAGAGCCCCGGGCTGTGCTGCCGTGCGGTAAGTGACTAGCAGGACTGAGCGATAGGTAGTGACTGTGTGTGTGCGATGTATATGAGGACTGTGCGATCTGTCCGACGAATCCTCCGAATCTCATCATCTGCAGAGCGATCCATTCACAATCCCCTGTATACATTACACCGGACTCTCACTGTTCTCTATGATCGGGCAAAGTCACATTGTGTGTACCCAGCTTCACCTTTACCCCACTTCCCTGCCCGCCCCGCCCACCACTCACTAACCCCGCCCACTACATTGCAATACACTCCTCATACTATATTCATACAGTTATTACTATATAAAATCACATCATAGATTAAACAAATCTATATATAAAAAATCACCCCCCCCCCCCCCCCCCCCTGTAATTTTAACTGCCTAGACATCTAATCATAGATTAGATTAATCATTGTGTGTGTATATGTATGTATGTGTGTGTGTGTGTGTGTGTGTGTGTGTGTGTGTGTGTGTGTGTGTATATATATATATATATATATATATATATATATATATATATATATATATATATATATATATATATATATATATATATGTGTGTGTGTGTGTGTGTGTGTGTGTGTGTGTGTGTGTGTGTGTGTGTATATATATATATATATATATATATATATATATATATATATATATATATATATATATATATAAACACATACATAATATAGTGTGTGTGTTATTATTGCAGTCACTGACACCATAATTACATAGTAAGGTTGAATAAAGACACTAGTCCATCCAGTTCAACGTGAGTGTCTACAATTATCCCTATCCCTGTACATTGCACACTCACATCGGTCCCTACCCTCAAGGAGCCCACGATCCAAGGTCCCCATTCATATACTAGGGCCAATTTTGGACAGAAGCCAATTAACCTACCAGCATGTCTTTGAAGTGTGTGTGTATATGTATATAATATATTTTCACTCACCAGCCACTTTATTAGGTACACCTTGCTAGCCCCGAGTTGAACCCCCTCTTTTGCCGTCAGAACCGCCTTCATTCTTTGGCATATTTTTTTATATAAGAGACGAACCATAAAGGAAAGCATCAAACTTTCCAATATCATTGCCGCCAACATCCCAAAACGTGTAAATGGAAAGATCCCATAACAAGGAGATCGCAGTACCCCCCGATACAGCGGGACTTTTAAGGCAGACCAAAATATAAGTAAAAAATATATTACAAATTTATTCACAAAAATGATACACAAAATCGTTTTACAGAACAGTATAAAAATCCATACATATATCAATGCGTGGAATCGTACATATAAATATATAGTCTGCACAACATCAAAGGTTTCATATGTGGTTTTATAATGTGAACTCCACAACAACTGACATGAGAGGGAGATCACGGCTCCTCCTGCAGAAGACATCCATCAGAGCTGGAAAGCGTCTGCGAGTCACGTGACCGGCCTGAAAACAGCTCAAATTAGGTATTTAGAACTCTTGTTTTTGAAAACTACTGACATAGTGTGCTATGCCAGCCTCTAATAGAGGTGCTGGCATAGTCTCATATAAAAGGGGTTAATAAGCTCTTTAAGTGCATCAAGATCCTTCTTTTTTTTTTTTTTTTTTTTTTGTGAAGCTGTCAGACAGCACATACAATGCACGCAGTGAATATTTTAATATGGGATTTCCCTTTTTTATATGTCCAGTATAGTGGATCCCATCACCTCCTTCAAAGATATCCACTCCTTTCCTTCTAACTCCAGGGGAACGAGCTCAGGAAGCCCTACACTTTTTTTTTTTTGCATCCATAGTCAGTTTGCATATCTTTTCTTCTCCAACAGAAGCAGAACAATACATTTTTTTGGCAAATGTGAAGTTTCCTCTTAGTACATTTACTTACCATCAATTTCCATTAGCTTCTTATATTAGAGTGACCATGTGATGTCTAGTGCTGGCACACTGCCATAGGGAATGAGCAGGCCTGACCTGGCTCCCTTCGTCAGTGACCTTGGGAATGCCCTATATTGGATTTCACCTCCTATTCTACCTACTATGATTATTATAGTAGGTCTAAAGCCCCAATGGGTTTTTTTTTTCTTTTGTGTATATAAGTAATGGAGTGCTAGAACTCTCTCCGTGTGTCTATAGCTGTCTGTCTTCAGCAGCAAGATTCCTTTTTTTTTTTGCCTGGTGACTGTTGCCACCTTGACAGAATCCAACATTTTACAGTTGTCATTGGAATACGGGTGAAATCCTCCAATGGTGATGCCTGTTCCTGTGACAATGGTCTTAGCCCTTGTTCACATTGACTGCGGCTTTGAAATTGTGCGACTTCATCTGAAATAGCACATTTTTAAAGCCGTATGTCAGTGTGACTTGGAAGACATCTGTGCGGCTTCATGCACAGATGTCTATGCAAGTCGCACCCGAAATCACCAAAAGTAGTACACAAATTTACTTTTTCGAATCGATGCAGCACCACAGTCGATCGCCAGCAATAGGGTTGCGACTTGGCATGCAATTCGACCTGTCAAATTGCATGACAAGTTTCTCCAATGTGAACACGGGCTTTGGATCTGTGTTTGATAGGCTAATGAAGTGACCAGTTTAAAGCTGAACAGAAATTCCCCTCTTGCCTAAATGCTCCTTCTGTCTAGGGCAATGATGGCGAACCTTGCCAACCCAGATGTATTGGAACCACATTTCCCATGATGCTCAACTACACTGCAGAATGCATGAGCATTATGGGATATGTAATTCTAAAACATCTGGGGTGCCAAGGTTTGCCATCACTGGTCTAGGGTATTGGGGAAGGGGCTGTATTACTTGCCCTGTTCCAGCAGGACCCAGCTTGCTGAAGCATAAAATAAAGTCTTTTTCCTTCTTTCCACACACCTAGACATTACAAGTATTTATCCCTTTCGGTGCCAGGTGGAGGAGATGGGCCACTGCAAGGGTATTTTTTATTTTATTTCTTTTTTTTTTTAATTTTCCCCAGCTCAGTGCACATCTTCTAAATATTTTTATGCAAATGCTACCACACTACTACTTTTAAATGGTGAAAATAAATATTACCAAAGACAAGGAAGTGTAGCATTGCCCCCTCATACAATATTAAATGTGTGACTGGTGTAGAATACCCCCTATGCAAATGTGAATAGTGGTGAAGACTTCCTATACGTTTTAACTCATTACTACTCATTTACCATCTGAATATTAAAGGGGAAAAATACAGTGAACGCTTGATTGGCTGTACTTTTCCTCCTGTGGATCACCGGAGTGCAGTTCGTTCTGCACTTGTAACCTGTTTTCAGCAGACAGCGGCCTTCAGGCCGAGATCGGCTGACGTCACAGAGCTGGTCCAGGCTGGGGAAAGATCTTGACCATATGATCAGGATTTACCCAGGACCCTGAACAGACACCTGGCTCAGCCTCTCGGCAAACAGCTTGGGATCCCAGATCTTATTGAACCTTTAGATCTCCATAAAGAGGATCTGTCATGCTCTATTGCTATCGCAAGTGAGGTTTACATTCCTTGTGCTAGCAATAAAAGTGTAAACATGAAAAAAGTGGAATAAAAAAAAATCATTTTTTATTTTACATGCCCTCGATTCCATGTGCTCGCGTGCAGTGGTGAACACATATGTAGGTCACGCCCACATATGTAAACGGTGTTCAAACCACACATGAGGTATCACTACGAATGTCAGAGCGAGAGCAATCATTTTTGCACTAGACTTCCTGTAGCGCTAAACAGGTAACCTGTAGAAATGTATACTTAATTATAAGTGTTGGCTATGGAGACTTAAGTACCGCCATTGCACGAGTGTGCGCAATTTTAAAGCATGGCTTGTTGGGTATTTATTTACTCAGTGTAACATCATCTTTTACACAAAAAAAAATAATTGGGATACATATAGAGTTTGTGTGTGTGTGTGTGTGTGTGTGTTTTTTTTTTTTTTTTTTATTATTTTATTTTATATTATTCATTAAAGGATAAGCTCACCTTTCATAACCTGTTACACCCATATTCAGGGTGTAACATGAAGCATGTTATGAATGCACCGGCCCCATGCCAGCATTTTGCTTGTAAACGATTGTCAGAAAAAGAGTCCTTAAGTGGTTAAGAATAAACAAGAACAACTAGTATAGGGTTGCCCAAGTCTAAACACAGTACTTGGAGTGTCAAAAATAGTCTAAAATAAACAAAAATTCACCCAAATGGGGCCATTAAATAGCATATCGCCCTTACTGATTATCACAAGAACGTAGCTTCTGCTGAACATCCAAAAGAGGCCAATGGTTATCCATAATGACGCTGCCAGCTTATTGCCTTTGGCTAATCATTAATAATATAGTGCATTTGGACCATGTCCCTCAAATGTCAAAATGCAACATTAAGATACCAGAGAAATAAAGTAGCAAGCAAATAGTGCAGAGAGTTACTTCAGTATAGTACAGCAAAGCTGGCATACAGATAAAGCCCACACAGCTGCTGAAATGTCACTTCATCTTTAAGATTTTTCTCACATTGTAATGACATCTTGCCTAGTAATTGACATGACCGTCATTGGCCAAACTGAGGCTCCTCTGTATGGGCTGAACCTGAGCACATGAAAGCCGTAAGTAATGTCAAGCAACCAGATCATAAAGGAGCATAGAACAGTGACCGAGCGTAGAGTAACTTGGCAGACCGATGTTCCAGCAAGCTGTTATTCCGCTATACACCGAGGCGCTGCAGCAGGTATAGCGGAATAACACACACTTGTTCCCTCGCCACCACAGCACCCACACACACGCTTGTTCCCTCGCCACCACAGCACCCACACACACGCTTGTTCCCACGCCGCCACTGCAGCACCCACACACACGCTTGTTCCCTCGCCACCACAGCGCACACACGCACGCTTGTTCCCTCGCCACCACAGCGCACACACGCACACTTGTTCCCTCGCCACCACAGCGCACACACGCACACTTGTTCCCTCGCCACCACAGCGCACACACGCACACTTGTTCCCTCGCCACCACAGCGCACACACACACACACTTGTTCCCTCGCCACCACAGCGCACACACACACACACTTGTTCCCTCGCCACCACAGCGCACACACACACTTGTTCCCTCGCCACCACAGCGCACACACACACACACTTGTTCCCTCGCCACCACAGCGCGCACACACACACACTTGTTCCCTCGCCACCACAGCGCGCACACACACACACACACACTTGTTCCCTCGCCACCACAGCGCGCGCACACACACACACTTGTTCCCTCGCCACCACAGCGCGCGCACACACACACACTTGTTCCCTCGCCACCACAGCGCGCACACACACACACTTGTTCCCTCGCCACCACAGCACACACACACACTTGTTCCCTCGCCACCACAGCGCACACACACACTTGTTCCCTCGCCACCACAGCGCACACACACACTTGTTCCCTCGCCACCACAGCGCGCACACACACACACACACACTTGTTCCCTCGCCACCACAGCGCGCACACACACACACACACACTTGTTCCCTCGCCACCACAGCGCGCACACACACACACTTGTTCCCTCGCCACCACAGCGCGCACACACACACACTTGTTCCCTCGCCACCACAGCGCGCACACACACACACACACTTGTTCCCTCGCCACCACAGCGCGCACACACACACACACACTTGTTCCCTCGCCACCACAGCGCGCACACACACACACACACTTGTTCCCTCGCCACCACAGCGCGCACACACACACACACACTTGTTCCCTCGCCACCACAGCGCGCACACACACACACACACTTGTTCCCTCGCCACCACAGCGCGCACACACACACACACACTTGTTCCCTCGCCACCACAGCGCGCACACACACACACACACACTTGTTCCCTCGCCACCACAGCGCGCACACACACACACACACACTTGTTCCCTCGCCACCACAGCGCGCGCGCACACACACACACTTGTTCCCTCGCCACCACAGCGCGCACACACACACACTTGTTCCCTCGCCACCACAGCGCGTGCACACACACACACACACACACTTGTTCCCTCGCCACCACAGCGCACACACACACTTGTTCCCTCGCCACCACAGCGCACACACACACTTGTTCCCTCGCCACCACAGCGCACACACACACTTGTTCCCTCGCCACCACAGCGCACACACACACTTGTTCCCTCGCCACCACAGCGCACACACACACTTGTTCCCTCGCCACCACAGCGCACACACACACTTGTTCCCTCGCCACCACAGCGCACACACACACTTGTTCCCTCGCCACCACAGCGCACACACACACTTGTTCCCTCGCCACCACAGCGCACACACACACTTGTTCCCTCGCCACCACAGCGCGCACACACACACACACACACTTGTTCCCTCGCCACCACAGCGCGCACACACACACACTTGTTCCCTCGCCACCACAGCGCGCACACACACACACACACTTGTTCCCTCGCCACCACAGCGCGCACACACACACACACACACTTGTTCCCTCGCCACCACAGCGCGCACACACACACACACACTTGTTCCCTCGCCACCACAGCGCGCACACACTTGTTCCCTCGCCACCACAGCGCGCACACACACACACACTTGTTCCCTCGCCACCACAGCGCGCACACACACACACACTTGTTCCCTCGCCACCACAGCGCGCACACACACACACACACACACACACTTGTTCCCTCGCCACCACAGCGCGCGCACACACACACACTTGTTCCCTCGCCACCACAGCGCGCACACACACACACTTGTTCCCTCGCCACCACAGCGCGCACACACACACACACACACACACACACTTGTTCCCTCGCCACCACAGCGCACACACACACACTTGTTCCCTCGCCACCACAGCGCACACACACACTTGTTCCCTCGCCACCACAGCGCACACACACACTTGTTCCCTCGCCACCACAGCGCACACACACACTTGTTCCCTCGCCACCACAGCGCACACACACACTTGTTCCCTCGCCACCACAGCGCGCACACACACACACACACACACTTGTTCCCTCGCCACCACAGCGCACACACACACACACACACACACACACACACTTGTTCCCTCGCCACCACAGCGCACACACACACACACACACACACACACACACTTGTTCCCTCGCCACCACAGCGCACACACACACACACACACACACACACACACACACTTGTTCCCTCGCCACCACAGCGCACACACACACACACACACACACACACACACACACACACTTGTTCCCTCGCCACCACAGCGCACACACACACACACACACACACACACACACACACACACTTGTTCCCTCGCCACCACAGCGCACACACACACACACACACACACTTGTTCCCTCGCCACCACAGCGCACACACACACACACACACACACACACACTTGTTCCCTCGCCACCACAGCGCACACACACACACACACTTGTTCCCTCGCCACCACAGCGCACACACACACACACACTTGTTCCCTCGCCACCACAGCGCACACACACACACACACACACACTTGTTCCCTCGCCACCACAGCGCACACACACACACACACACACACACACACTTGTTCCCTCGCCACCACAGCGCACACACACACACACACACACACACTTGTTCCCTCGCCACCACAGCGCACACACACACACACACACACACACACTTGTTCCCTCGCCACCACAGCACACACACACACACACACACACACACACTTGTTCCCTCGCCACCACAGCACACACATGCTTTTCCACTCGCCACCACAACACTGATGCACACTTCTGTATTTTTACCATTCAGAAAACAGACTCATCTTTGTTGGTTATATTTAAACTTTGTTTATGCAGCTGGTCTTTTGGTGATAGGAATTTTACTTGCAACAAATGCAAAAAAAAACATTATTATTTTTTATTTTTTATTCTGTAGATGCCAGCACACCCAGATCAGTGACAATGAGGAAAAGCTACGACCAGAGACATCCCAAACTAGGAGCTTAATGGATATTGGCACCAGACGTGTCTTCAGTGCTGATCATGACATTTTCAGAGAGAGCGTTAGAAGATTTTTCCAGCAGGAGGTGGTGCCCCATCATGCAGAGTGAGTTATGTCTGTGTTCAGGGGGATATGGGAATTTGAATTACATGTTTCTGTGGACATGATTGGGTCTATTTTATTTTGTATTTTCATTGATTGCTAAGTGTATAGAATGCATTAGGTTAAGTGAGTGTCTACAGTAAAGAAGAGCCTGGGTACTGGGTTTGGATGGGAGGAAGGATCGGTGGCAATGATTGTTGTGGATGAGACTTCTGGAACACAGATGTCCAACCTATCGGTGAGTACCCCAAAAAAGAATTTTTGGTCTACCATGCTGTCAGATATAATATTAGATTGCTAAGATTCTCACCAAAATTTCTGTGTTCTGGATGCGTTTACGAAGCAATCCCATACATTTTTTTTTCTTTATCTCAGTTAAGGACGGGTGCGTTTTTAATGTGTTTTTGCTGCGTTCCATACAGAAACAAACGCAGAATATTCTACTTTTATTGACTGCACTGGAACGCTCTACGTTGGTTTGAACCAGGGCCATTGGAATACATGGAAAACGCAGTGTGGGGTGTTTTTTTTTTTTTTACATGATCTTTATTGCCATCCTGGTCTTAGTTTGTAGGGTTATTTAAAGCAGAAGCTGCGAGCCAGGCCCTCTCGTCCAACATCAGTGCCTGACCTCACAAATGCGCTTTTGAAAGAATGGTCAAACATTTCCATAGACACTCCTGAACCTTGCGGACGGCCTTCCCAGATGAGTTGAAGCTGTTATAGCTGCAAAGAGTGGGCCAACTTAATATTGAACCCTACGAATGAAGACTAGGGTGCCATTAAAGGCCATGTGACAGGTGTCACAATACTTTTGGCAATATAGCATATCTTGACTGCTGTTATCCATTAAAATGTCTGGCATTTGGTGCCCAGATATAAGAGAGGCTGAGCGCCAGAGATAAACAGATTGATTTTTAAATTGCCAAATTGCAAATCTTTGGATTCAAATAAACATGTATGTTTTAATGACAGTATTGGCATATGAAGCATTTGCTGGGTAGCACTTGAACTAGGGAGTGGGTGAAGCGCTAAAGTACTTCTACAAATATCAGTAATGATGGGCTGTTGCGATATATTTTTAGTAAGACAGAATTAGGTAAACGCGAAGATGATCTAAAATAAGAGCAAAGAAGTGATTAAACGACAAATGGATAAACCTAGTAGTGTGCAGACCAGAAAAGAATGACAAGCCGTATGAGACGATAGCTAATGAAATCAAGCAAGAGATAAAAGTAAATTCAGTAAGGAAGAATTGGGAGAAATCAGATAATAACCAATATGAAGCTAAGAAAGGAATGCAAATTACAAATCCGAGTACAGTAAAACCTTGGATTGCGAGCGTAATTCCTTCCAGAAACATGCTTGTAATCCAAAGCACTTGTATATCAAAACAAATTTTCCCCATAAGAAATAATGGAAACTCAAATGATTTGTTCCACAACCGTTTATTCATAGATCTTTCAGTTTATAGTCCATATAAAAAGATTCTAGCAATGTGACCAGGTTGTGCAACCATAAAATGTCCATCCACAAATGGAAGCCTCCACAAGGGGATTAGAAGCAACATCCAGCAGGAGCTACAGAGTATTAATAAGGAGAGGCGTCTCTAATTGTAGCAATGTGTTGCTAAATGTTGTATCTTCATTAAATGTATCCGTATTGCCACACTTAGACCAACCTTTTTCAACACAGAGGAACCCTTGAAATAGTTCTCCGTTCTCAGGGGAACCCCTGCAAAAAATGAGAAATCTACAACTCATGATACATTAGGGTTATGGTCAGTGGGAAGAATGGTCCTTACACTTGTGGTCACTGGAAAGAATTGCCTCCTTACAGAGAGCTAAAAAGATCAATGGCGTCGGTGGGAACTTATCTGAGAGGCAGAAATTGCCCAATCCTGAAGGAACCCCTTGCAACCTCTGGAGGAACCCTGGTTGAGAATCGCTGACTTAGAGGTGCCTCTCTTCTCTTTTATACTCGGGTGTGACATGACGTTACTTGTATATCAATAAATCACTTATATATCAAGTCAAAATGTTTTTTTTTTAAATGTTCCTTGTCTTGCAAAACACTCTCAAACCAAGTTACTCTCATACCAAGGTTTTGCTGTACAAGCAAGTAGATGTATTAAGTTACAAAGGAGCAATTAAAAGCAGAACTTGTTTTTTGATTTTGAATGGAGTAAGGGAGAGTCATACCCCGTTTCAGATTATTTTTTGGCCTTCTGTATCTTATTGGGGAGATTTCCCTTTATTTCCTGTGCCATAGCCAAATCAGGAAGTGAGGGGGAATCCTTCTAAAGTGAGATCCTGTCTAGTTGTCACCAGGGTCTCCACTGAAAGATGTCCCCTCCTATTCCTGTTTTGAACGGAACCAAAAATGCAGGGTTTTCTTTTAGTTTCGGTGATGAAGGCAAATATGACAAATAGAGTCCATCCATAGCCTGAACATTAGTTTGTAGTAAACTGGCTCATTAAAGTTTTAAATGAAATTCTATCCAAGCTTTTTTTTATAAAAGTCCCTCTCCTCAGTGGAAATGGAGAGCTTAGATCAGCTATGGTAGCAGCTGGAAGACTCGTCGACAACCCACATTTAGTATTCTTTGTTGAGCATGCTTCTCCCAAGCACTAGTCGGCTGCATAGACTTCTATGGTTGCCTGTGCATAAGCTAATGAATGGACCGATGCCAGCGAATCCCTCCAACTGCATACTTTAAGCCTGAAGGGTCTCTTATTTTGCTGAACCAGAACCCCCAGTACTGTCATTGTGTGGGTTCATCAGTACAGGCAGCTGGTTCGGGCCTACATGTGAATGGCCACGGGAGTGACTTTACTACTCTATACTGTAGTGAGTGGACAGTCACCTAGAGCCTACCGTGTGTGTGTGTGTGTGTGTGTGTGTGTGTGTGTGTGTGTGTGTGTGTGTGTGTGGTGGGGCTTTTATAATTGGTTAAAGTACACAGTGAATCTGTCAAGATTATATTTTTGCATACATTGGATAAAAATCGCTGCTCTATGTTGGCAGTAGTGTTGCTTGTATGATTATCAACAAGAGGCATTGGATATGTTTCAATGCTTTAACAGAGGCTGTACCAAATCTGTTTTCCCAAGTGTTCTTCCAGGACAGCCCTTGAGAGATGGAGCTCCTCCCATCGACACAGGAAACACATTGCCACAGTTCAAAAGGCGGTCCCTCAGGTCCCTGGTCAGTCATTTGTGTTTCCTCCATCGGAGGAACATGTTGCCAGGAACCTGGAGGCCCCTCTCAGGGGCTGCCTGAGAACCTGCAAGCCTAAGGGACCGGGTCCTGGTTTATGGCTGCAGTTTGGGTCCATACCTTTTTTCTTTGGCTCGGGTACCGTCCAGCTGAACCGGAGCAGACCCGTTACCCTCCTCCTTCCAGTGCCGAGGTGGCCAGGGGCAGAATGACGCCGGTTTCCCCCAGGAGTGGTGAGTGGAACCTTCCATCTTCCCTCCTCGTTGCAGGGGGTCGGAGACGCCGAGCGTTCACTTCCGGCGGAACCGCGTCATCACTGCGTGCCGAGACTTCCGGTTCCGGGTCTCTAGGGTACAAGGAGGAGAGGGAGAGCCAGCGCTGTGCCTGTGAAGCCCGACCAGCGTCCAGCTATACCGGATTAGCGGCGGGATTCGGAGCGTCAGAGGGGGACCATGGAGGCTATTCCCCAGGATACTCCGGCGGAGACAGGCACCAGCCAAACCCAGGTAGGCTGCTGGGCATGCTATTACTCTGGTGGAGTGGTGGTGTTTGTAGGCTGGGCCCTGTAGTGCCCCACGGTGGCGGTTTACTCACAGTGAGGTTGTTTGTTAGTGGTGATTCTAAGAGGGACATGGTGCTGACGCTAAGAAATCCTTTGTCTTCTTATTTTCAGGCTAAAGAGATGCCAAGGGAAGTCAAGACAGGCCGCAAAAAGTGCCCTAATTGTGGGAATAGGTTGTCCTCTGGCTCTAACAAAGCCCTATGCAAGCAATGCATTGCAAGCTTGCTTAAATCTGAGGCAGATTCCCCTTTAGCAAAGTTTTTGGGCTCCTTTAAAGAGGAAATGGCGTCGACCTTTAAGTCCCTCCGGGAGTTAATCACTGACGTGGGATCAGCTGCAGCTGCCTCCACGAGTAAAACAACTATAATCTCATCCTCACCATGCCTTACAACACCCAGCTCAGGGGAGCCCCGTATGGTCAGGGAGCCTAGCCCCACGTTGATTAGCCCCGAATCCTCTGACACTGACTCGGGTCAGGAAGAGGATCAAGCAGCATCTAAAGCCTCAAAATATAGATTATCTCTCGAGGAAGTAGATGAGCTAATGGGGGCTATCTATGATACGCTGGAAATTGAGGAGGAAGAAACTCAGTTATCCAGACATGATCAAATGTATGAGGCTCTGGGGAAAAAGAAAGCAAGGGTTTTTCCTATACATAAGGTGCTTTCTGACCTTGTCCTTAAGGAGTGGTCTGAACCAGACAAGAAGGTTTTCGTTCCTAAATCCCTTAAGAGAAGGTTCCCTTTTGATGAGAGCCCAGAGGCGGTCTGGAATAAAAATCCAAAACTAGACGCCCCTCTGTCCAAAATCTCAAAGCAGGCTGATCTGGCCTTTGAGGATATGGGCCACCTGAAAGATCCCATGGACAGGAGAACAGACATTGTCTTAAAGAGGGCCTGGGATGCCTCTATGGCAGGCTTAAAACCAGCTCTAGCCACTTCCTGTGTAGCTAGAAACCTGGAGTTCTGGTTATCGCAACTACAAGAACACTTAAAGGCAGGCACTCCTAGGGGGGAGCTTTTGAAATCCTTCCCTATGCTTTTTAAGGCCACCAGTTTCATCTCTGATGCCTCCACGGACTCCGTTAAATTTACGGCTAAATCTGCAGCACTTTCAGTGGCAGCAAGGAGGTCAGTATGGATGAAAACCTGGGGGGGAGACACGGCGTCTAAAACCCGCCTGTGCAGCGTCCCTTTTACAGGAGACTTAGTCTTCGGGCCTGAATTAGACTCCGCCTTAGAAAGGACGGCGGACAAAAAGAAAACCTTTCCCGCAAAAAAGAAAAATTTTCAAAGAAAAATTTTTCGTCCCTTTTAAGGAACCCTCTAAACCAGAGAAGAGTTCAACCCCCCAAAAAACATTGGTCGGGACATAAAGGGAAAGGAAAAGGGGGCATACTGTTTAGCCGCCCCAATCAGGATCCCAAACCCCAGTGACGTCAGGGTTCCTGTGGGAGGAAGATTAAGCAAATTTCTTCCTCAATGGGAAGAGACAACCTCGAACGAGTTTGTCTTAAATATAATAAAAAGGGGTCATGCGCTGGAATTTCACAGCAACCCTCCTTCCAAGTTTCTGCTGACAAAGCTTCCAAGTCACTCAGAAAAGGCCAGGGCCTTACCTTTACTAATAGGGGAAATGGTAGATCAAGAGGTATTGACACCAGTCCCTATTCAGGAACAAGGGGACGGTTTTTACTCGCACATCTTTGTGGTAAGAAAACCGTCAGGGAGATTCAGACTAATTATGAACCTCCGTCCACTGAATCGCTCCATCCGTTACAAGAGATTTCGGATGGAGTCCATTTATTCCATAAAGAATCTCCTGCAGAAAGAGACATTTATGGCAACCCTGGACCTAAGGGATGCTTATCTGCACATTCCAATAAGGGAGGAATGCCAGAAATTCCTTCGGATGGCAGTGCAGATAGACACAAAGGTTTACCACTTTCAGTGCAGAGCACTTCCCTTCGGTCTATCATCCTCTCCGAGAATCTTTACCAAGGTTCTCGGAGAGGCTTTAGTTCCTCTGAGGCTTCAATCAGTCTCAATTATCCCCTACCTAGACGATCTGCTCCTAACAGCCCACTCAGAGAGTCGTCTTTCTCAGGACCTAGAATTGACTCAACTCAGTCTGAGTCGATTAGGGTGGATTGTCAGTCAGGAGAAATCCAAGACAACCCCAACACAGGAGATCCTGTATCTGGGGTACTGGATCAAGTCTGTAGATCAGAAAATTATACTGCCGGAAGAAAAGATTTTGAATCTGTGGCAGAGAATATCTTTTCTTCAATGCAGCCCCAAGTGTACGGTGAGGGAAGTAATGTCGGTCTTAGGTCTTATGACGGCAGCCATTCCAGCCGTACAATGGGCCAGGTTCCATCAAAGAGAACTTCAGGGTTTTCTGTTAGAACAATTAAAAGGCAGAGATCTGGAGGAGGAGGTATCGATCCCCTCAAGGGTAAAACGCTCCCTCTGGTGGTGGAAGGACAGGGAGAACCTAAACAAAGGGGTTCATTGGGTCCTTCCTATCACTTCAACACTAACAACGGATGCGAGCAGTTGGGGCTGGGGAGCCCACCTAGGCTCAAGCTGGGTCCAGGACAAGTGGACCCCGGAGGAGAAATGTTTCTCTTCCAATTGGAAAGAACTAACAGCAATCCTGAGAGCTGTTCTAGCTTTCCACCCCGCAATACAGGGTCACCATCTACAAGTCCTTTCAGACAATACGACGGCTGTAGCATACATAAACAAACAAGGAGGAACCAGAAGTCCTCGTTTGATGTTGGTAGCCAGACGCATTCTCCAGTGGGCAGAAGCCAATCTGGAATCCATTTCTGCAGTTCACCTGAAAGGGGAGCTGAACAACAAGGCGGACTTCTTGAGTCGACAGAGGATTTCGAACCAAGAATGGTCCTTACACCCAGAGGCATTCAATCTCATAACAACTCACTGGGGAGAACCAGAGGTAGACCTTTTTGCGAGCAAGAAAAATGCAAAGGTTCCCAATTTTTTCTCGCTAAACCCAGGAGATCAACCCCTGGCGGTAGATGCCTTGCAAACTCCATGGACTTTCAGTCTGGCGTATGCATTTCCCCCTCTTCATCTCATTCCGAGGGTCCTAGCAAGATTCCTCAAGGAGAAAACCTGTTTGATTCTAGTAGCACCTTTTTGGCCCAGGAGACCGTGGTTCACAACGTTGCTACAATTGACAGATTGTCCGCCTCTGAGACTTCCCTACAGACAGGACCTCCTGTCACAGGGACCTCTTTACCATCCACAGGTCGCCACACTGAAGCTGTCAGCGTGGTTACTGAGGAGGAAATCTTAAGGAGTAAGGGCTTGTCAGATGAGGTAATTGCGACCTTACTACAGAGTCGCAAACCAGTCACAAGAGCTATTTACAAAAAAGTCTGGAAAAAATTCAATAGCTGGCTGAATAGCCGGGACATAAATACGGCTAATATTCTACAGTTTTTACAGGAAGGTGTAAACAAGGGTTTAACCATAAGTACTATTAAGGTACAGATAGCTGCCTTAAGTGTGTACTTAGATGAACGCTTACAGGAAAATCCTTTTGTCGCTAGATTCTGTAAGGCAGTCACTAGACGCAAGCCAGTCAGAATCACAAAAGTCCCATCCTGGGATTTAGCAGTTGTGCTAAAAGCTTTCTTGGGGTCACCCTTTGAGCCTATCTCAGAGGCCTCCCTAAGGCTTATTACTTTTAAGACAGTTCTCCTGGTGGCAATCACTTCAGCCCGTAGGGTCAGTGAAATCCAAGCACTTTCCATCAGGGAACCATTCCTACAGATCCTAGAAGACAGAGTCATTCTAAAAACAGACCCTGGGTTCTTACCAAAGGTAGCATCTAGCTTCCATAGGTCCCAAGATATTGTCCTCCCTTCATTTTGTCAAAATGCAGCAAATGAGAAAGAGGAACGTTTTCATTTATTGGATGTGAGGAGGTGTATTCTAGAATATCTTAAAATAACAAATCCATTCAGAATCTCAGACTCCCTTTTTGTCCTTTTTTCCGGACAGCGTAGGGGACAGAAAGCTTCAAAAGTAACCATAGCTAGATGGATTAGGCTAGCTATAGCAGAGGGGTATAAGGCCTTGAATAGAGATCCTCCTGAGGGTGTTAAAGCTCACTCCACAAGAGCGTTGTCTGCATCCTGGGCAGAAAGAGCTGGTGCCACCCCGGAGCAGGTATGTAAAGCAGCCACATGGTCAAGCTTTTCCACCTTTACAAGGCATTACCGACTGGACTTAATGTCTAGTCAGGATCAGGCCTTTGGGAGGAAAGTCCTCCAGGCCGTGGTCCCCCCCTAATCTGGTAAGTACTTGGGGATCCTCTCAAGGGCTGTCCTGGAAGAACACTTGGGAAAACTGGAGTTAGTACTTACCGGTAACTCCTTTTCCGGTGGTCTTCCAGGACAGCACGATCCCACCCTTTATTTGATTGTAGTGATGTACTAATGTTATTACCTGTTATGGTTTATATGTTTTTCAGTTCCATCCTTCGGTTCTTGGTGAATGACTGACCAGGGACCTGAGGGACCGCCTTTTGAACTGTGGCAATGTGTTTCCTGTGTCGATGGGAGGAGCTCCATCTCTCAAGGGCTGTCCTGGAAGACCACCGGAAAAGGAGTTACCGGTAAGTACTAACTCCAGTTTTTATATAGAGCAATGAACATCGTCCATAAAACACCACATGATTATCTATTACATGAGCACCAAACGAGGATTAGGAAGAGTAATGAGAGTGCTAAAAAATGTTGTAAAAATAAATAGGTCGCACTTACAAGAAAGTTGCAATATAAAATCATCGGTGTCCCATAACGCTCTCCCTGCTCGCTGTCCTCCGCAGAGCTACATCTCCAATGAGGCGTCTCTGACGTCATCACGTTTGCCTCTTTGGTGGTGTAGCTCTGCAGAGGACAGCGATCAGGGAGAGTGTTATGGGACACCGATGATTTTATATTGCTCTGTATTGCAACTTTCTTGTAAGTGCGATCTATTTATTTTTATTAAATTCTTTATTTAAATACTACACAATGGGAGCTTTTATTATTTATATTCCCCGAGTGGTACCGATCCAGGATTAGCTGTATTGCGGCATAGGTTTTTGGGAGACCGAATTCCCTGGGCTTGCTAAGACCATTCTATTGGTCTTTGGAGATTTGGAGACGGTAAGGAGAATATTTGCTCACTTCCTGGGTGTTTTTTCACTTGGCAAAGGGATTTCATACTCACTGATCTTTGTTGGCAATTCACCTAAGGACTTGTATCTATGGACTGATTTTCACTATACTTTCACTTTTTGGTACTCTGCCTTAGTTTTCACTTTTAGCATTTTTTTCACCAGATATTTTTAGTCCTCACAATGTTTATACTCTCGTGCCCTAAATCCAAAAAATGTATAAACACAGGCGCTTAGTAGGCAGCAGTGGAAATCACAAAAAATCTGCAGCTGCTTAAAATTACTATTCATATGAGTAGTATTCTAAAACTGAAAAACTATTGTACCGTATACCAGAAGAGGCAATCTGTGACCACACAGCCACAGCTTACCACTGGTACACTGGCAAGCAGCGCTATATAACAGTGCACCTTTGCTGTAAATACGTTCAAATCATAAAATGTGTATACATGTGCGAAATGTGTATGACCGTCACATGTATCATACACTGTGCAATCACATACGATATTATTATACAGTCCGGGTGAGGATATTTCAACTCTCCCCTTTATTACTCTTCTCCCAAAATCAAACACAATGTCACTACAGGAGGCACTGCACCGATGTCGCCTGTGTATACAAGCCACAATTCATTCCAGGAGAGTAGAAGCCCCACATTTCAAACGAATAGTCTCTTTAGTGTTGGAACAGATTAATCACCGCCACCGTTCTTCTTATCACACCTCCACACGTGGTTTCCACAAACGGGGGTTCTTAGTGACAGGTGGAAAGACACCCCCTTTTGGTAAAACTCTTACCGGAATGTATAGGTCAAATCAGCGCTTCACATATACACAGCGGGGTCCTCTCTTTACATCATCCTCCCTTAGATCATGGTTGTGTCTGTTACTTCAACCGTCCCAATGATTGTAACGTGAATGGAGAATCAAAAGATATATATATATAGTGTGATACCGTAAAACACTCCGATTTATTTAAATACAACAAAGAATACACTCACAAACAATAATTCAAAATCAGGAAAATTCAGATTATCACCACAGCATAATCCACTGGATCACCTTCCCCCTGGACTGCATCGGGCATACAACTGAATGTGTACCTCTAACCTTCTTGTTATGGTGCGTCCTTGTATCGTTACGCTGACGCGTTTCGTCCGTTAATGGACATCATCTGAGGGTGCCGATACATCTGCTTCCTTCCTATATATACCCTGTGTCATCTAAATAATTTGACACAGCGTATTGGCTCAATTGTGTGGTAATTTCCCGCTTACCTTTTCGGAAAATACAGCGTCGCCATCTTAGTGACATCACTAAACGGCGCCGTGCGTTCACGTGGCAAAACAAAGCGACCGCGCATGCGCCCCTCTTCGGATAAGAGAGCTTGCCCTTCCGCCCACTCTTTAGTATGACTACAGCGCACGCGCGCGCCTCGTACAGCGCCATATTAAGTTGCTAACATTGAGACTGAGGGAGATGTACTTCCGCCCATAGTTCCCATGAGCTCACAACATCCAATACGCATGCGTGTTGGTGATAAAGATACTCATAGCAAACTACGATTTGGCATGGGAATGATACTGCAAATAGCAGCTGTAACCCCCCTCTGTGCAATGCTAACAATGAATTAACACAAAATCAACATTACACTAAATCGAAAACGGCTACATATTTTCACTCCCATCCACATCATATTGCAATGCTGGCGTACTGTATATTCTACCCAAACATTAATAATATTAATAAAATCACTGACAATAGTACTTCTCAGAGTCTCTACGACCCTACATAAAATGTTTACAGTATGGAACATCAACTACTACCAAGTCCAGAATATAGGTCCCATATAAATAAAAATAAAAATGCAGACCGGAAAAATAATGGAATCCAGAAAGCTAGCTAAATGTGTATACGTCTATATGTATATATTAACAAACCCTCCCTAGCTCTTACTAAGTACTTGTGCTAGAACAACCCCTAAAATCCCATTAATTATACTTATAGGAGTATCAGTATAAATGTATAAAATCCTAAGTATATATAAATATTAAACAATTATTTATAGGAAATATATTGGATATTGTATATATAAATATAAAAATGGAAAATCAATATATAATTACGAGAATGATAAAATAAAATAAAATAAAATGAAATGGACAATCCATAGTACATCTAAAAGACCACGTATAAGAACATATGAAAAAAAAACCCCGAAAGTACAAAAGTCTGGTTACTGAATCAATAATTGCTGATAAAACAATTTACGTCTAGTTCAACATTCAATCCTTTTGGCGATAAAGTATTCATAGAGTATATCCATTGTGATTCTCTCTTTGAAATCTCCCTAACCATATTTGAGCCCCTCCAACTTGGTGAAACTTTATCTACTCCCCAAAATTTTAACAAAGAGGAGTCTTGGTTATGGTATTTCTTAAAATGAAGGGAAACATTATGATCTTTATATCCTATTTCTATATTATACTGATGTTCAGATACCCTCTTTTTTAAGGTGCGTTTAGTTCTACCTACATACATGAGATTGCATGGGCATTGTAACACGTACACTACATGTGTCGTGTTACAAGAAATGAATTCCTTAATCGCAAACGTGCGATTATTACCTGATGAAGTGAACTCGGTCAGCCCTCTAATTGGATGTGTTGTCTTAGCACATGTTGAACACCTTCTACAAGCAAAGAAACCATCTTGTTCCCAAAACGGGACTGGGCGTTTAGGAGGATTCAGAACTTTTTTTACTAATTTATCACCCAAGTTAGGAGCTTTCCTATACACGAAAGATGGATTCACTGGCAGAACCTGGTTTAAATTCTTATCAAGATGCAAAATATGCCAGTGATCCTTAAACACTTTCTCTACATCTTTATACTGGTGATGGAAATCTGAAAAGAAACTCCACTCCTGTTTGGATCCCTCTATTTGTGGTTTGTCAATCAGACATTCAGTCCTAGTTAGATTACCCACTTCTAAAATTGTTTTATTAAGCATACCTTCATCATAACCTTTCTCTAGAAAACGATTCTTAATAACCTCTGATTGTACTAAAAAATCTTCATTCTCTGTACAATTTCTGCGTATCCTCATTATTTGCCCCTTGGGGATGTTTCTTAACCATCGGGGATGATGGCCACTCGAGATCGGTAAAAAACTGTTGCGATCAGTCGGTTTAAAATACACCTTTGTTACTAACCTTTGCTCACGCCTCATTATTTCCACATCCAGAAAATGAATAGTGTCTTTACTAAATTCATATTCTAAACGAATATTGTTAGTGTTAGCGTTCAGATGTCTCATAAAATCATGTAATGAGGTCTCTGTGCCTTCCCACACCATGAACAGATCGTCAATGTACCTCTTGTAAAATTTTAAGGAGCTATTCTGATTAGAAAATACTGCCTTATCTTCCCATTCTGCCATGAATAAATTCGCTATGCTCGGCGCAAATTTAGCGCCCATGGCGACACCCCTTTTCTGAGCATAAAAACTTTGATTGTACCAAAAATAACTATGGGATAAGCAGAAATCTAAAGATTGACCCAAAAAAACTTTCTGCTCATGAGGTATATCCTCTCTTTGGCTTAATGCCCAATTAAGGGCTAAAAGAGCATTGTCGTGTTGGATTACACTATAAAGGGAGGAAACATCTGCTGTTACCAAAAAAGTCTCCTGGGTGTCAGCCAGCATTACTTGATCAATTAGTTGTAATAGATTCTTTGTATCTTTCAAATAAGCTCTTGTATTCTGCACGCTTGTTTGCAAGAAACGATCTAAGTATTGGCCTAATCTAGCCGTTACTGAATCAATACAATTCACTATTGGTCTTGCAGGAGGTACTGTAGAATCCTTATGAATTTTTGGCAATGTATAAATGATGGGTACTTTGCAAAAACTAGGAACTAAATAACGACTCTCTTTCTTGTTTAAAATTTTGTTTCTAGAGCCTATAGAAACCAGTTTCTCTAGATTCCGATGATGTGCTGTTGTCGGATCGCCACTCAGTTTGACATAAGTGTCCTTATCGGCTAACATGGTTTGTAGTTGGTCCTCATAAAATAATTTATCTAAAATTACCACTCCTCCACCTTTATCTGCTGGTCTCACTATAATCTCTTTCTTCTCTTCCAGTGATTTAATCCCGTCCCTAATATAAAATGGATTAATATTTTTCTTGGGTACTATAGCTTCCAGATCCCTAATCACTACATTTTTGAAAACCTCTATGTGGTGGTTAGTGGAACTGGCAGGATTGAACAGTGATCGATTTTTCAGACCACTGTCCAACCCTATCACACCACCCTCACTTTTATTTTCTTGTACGCGATTCATATTTAAAAAATATTTTTTCATATTGACCTTCCGTATGTACTTATGAATGTCCATATACACATTAAATTTATTGATGGGCTTTTTAGGGGCACATTTAAGACCTAATTGTAAGATATTAGATTCTTGCACATTTAATGTTACCTTACTCAAATTGTAGATTCCGGTTGGTCGTGATCCCTTCTTCTTTTTTTGTTGAATTCGTTTGCCTGCTCTACATCCCCTTCTTTTAAACTGGGAGGGGGTAATATTTTTACTGGTGTCTTTTTTCGGGGTGTTGATTGCCATATTCCCGCTCTTTGGGATAAATTTGGGGGGATCACTGGTTGCAATGAATCCACCTGATTCTGTGTTGGATTGCTCCAACCTTGATACCCCGGTGGAAACCAGGGTCTTTGGATGTAATTGTTCCTTCCTCTTTGGCCCCTTCCTCGCGGTTTCCATCTCCCTCTCCCTAAAAAAGGACGGGGGGAACTATGATAATGACCACCAATATCTCTCAGAGCATCAAACCGATTATTCGTCGGAATGTTATGATGTTGTTGAGGAGCTATATAAATATCATTTGCCTGACCCCAGGTATCATTTCTTTTGAAGCCATTTCCTCTCTTATCTTTTCTAATTCCCCCCGGTGCTGTCTGGGAGTTTTTTCCCAATTCACCCCGAGATGTTGACTGATGTGTCTGTTGGGAATTATTTTCTGAGGTATGTCTTCTGGGGGGCTGAGGAGGAATGGTCAAAGTTGCCCCGTTCTCCTCTGCTCTACTAGTTAGTCTATTTTGCCACATATAAATGCTTTCATTTCTGAAATCGTTGAGATCTCTGTGAAATTTTTTTACTTTCTTTTTTTGAGTATCTTTATCTATCTTCTCCAATTTTTTATTAATATGTGTGTTAAATTCAACCCATTGTTGTGTTCCTTTTATGCTCTCTACTTCTTTCGAGAGATCATCAATCAACTTCTTTAATTTGTTCATCTTTCTTTCCTTTCTTCTTAACACCAACTGTTGTAACTTAAAACCTACCCCATTAAAAAAATCAAGCCATTCCCTCATAGATTCCTCGTCGTCTAAACCGTCCTGTGGAGCTACTTCCCACCGTAAACTCCGGACTATTTTTTCTTTTAGATAATGTTCCATAGTGCATATATCCCACCAAGTACGAACTTGTTTCTCTAGGGCATAGCCTAATTTAGATAGACTCTCTTTATAGTCATCTTTCACCTCTAATACTATATTAGTAGAAAATAAAGATCCTATATCTATCTGCCTGTTTCCAAGAAATTCCACAGCCTCCATAGCAGCCTGTTACCTCAAACACTAATAATCCTCACAATGTTTATACTCTCGTGCCCTAAATCCAAAAAATGTATAAACACAGGCGCTTAGTAGGCAGCAGTGGAAATCACAAAAAATCTGCAGCTGCTTGTATAATAATGTATAATAATATCGTATGTGATTGCACAGTGTATGATATATGTGACGGTCATACACATTTCGCACATGTATACACATTTTATGATTTGAACGTATTTACAGCAAAGGTGCACTGTTATATAGCGCTGCTTGCCAGTGTACCAGTGGTAAGCTGTGGCTGTGTGGTCACAGATTGCCTCTTCTGGTATACGGTACAATAGTTTTTAGATATTTTTAGTCACTTAAATTTTTTTTGATGTTTTATTATATATGCTTAATTCTAGTGTGCAAATCTATTATATTTTAAGCAGAGTTTGTGCTATTAATCCAGCATATTTCTTCTTCTTATTATTATTATTTATTGAAATTGTTTGTTTTCTTTTCACTATTGTTTCATCACTTAGCGCTGCACTTATTTTTTATTTGTCAATGAATATATATATATAATGCTTAATTTGGAATCTTATGGATATAATACATGTTGGAACCTTATACACCTTATGCACATGATTACATATTCATATTTTTGTAGCATGTAATGGTAGATATTGCTTAGAGAAATGTTACTACAACACTTTGAGAAGTTTGAGGGAAAAAAAATGATCTCCATACATCCACATAAGGGTTTCTTGATATTCAGTTTTTTTTTTTCTATACTTTAAGCGATAGCGATATAAGTATATTACATTTGGAGTACTTGGACTTTATAGAATGAGGATGTCTGGATTAATATTTTCAGTCCGATTCAAGTTTAATACGCTGAAGTTCTATTCAGTGAATGCTCCGTTCTTATACATTCAGCTTGACTATAGTCTTATTTCTTTTTCATTGTGAAGGTTCTTAAGTCTATCCATTAAGTTCAAGTTTTGCCGATGGTTAGATAGATAGAGATATAGATTTTTTTTTTTCTATATATATTGGAATTTTAACACATCGAATAGCAGGGAAGGTGATATCAATGTACAGGTGCCTAGAGCAGGTTTTCTCTTCACATAAGGTTATGCTTGAGGCAATTTTTGCATGTGCCAGTAAACCACACCAGTTTTTTTTGCCTTGATTACAGGTGGTCAGAAAAATTTATTTATTTCATAAGATGCAAACTTCAGATACAGTGCGACCAAGTCCAGAGCTTAACATTTAAAGGGTCACCCACCCTATTGTGTTCAGCAGAGGTCTCCAAACTGCAACCCGGGGGCCAGATGTGGTGCTTTACTTGCCTTTATCTGGTCCTTGGGACACCATTTCTCCCACTGACCCCAGCAGTGGGGTGTTATTACCAGGATATTTTCCCACTGGCCACAGTCCTGCCCCCCCCCCCCCAAATCTAAAGGATAGTAAACTGGTACTTTGTTTAGAAAGTTTGGAGACCTCTGATTTAGAGGGTCTGCAGAGAAGCCCTAATTGTATTGCAGAATGATCATCTTATTCCATTCCTCCTAGATGGGAGAAAGCTGGACAGGTGAGCCGAGAATTGTGGGAGAAGGCTGGCCAGCAGGGTCTCCTCGGTGCCTCTATTCCAGAAGAGCATGGTGGCATCGGTGGTGATATCCTATCATCTGCTGTTGTGTGGGAAGAACAGTAAGTCCCTGAACTCATCAATCATTCCGATGTGCTTTGTCTGTCTTTTGTCATCTCTGTAAATCTCTGTGCGCTCTTTCCCAGGATGTATGTGAATTGTACAGGACCTGGCTTCAGTCTTCACTCCGATATCGTCATGCCTTATATCTCACGATATGGCAGCAAGAGCCAGATACAGAAATATATTCCACAGATGGCGGCTGGTAAATGTATAGGAGCCATTGCAATGACAGAGCCAGGAGCTGGAAGGTATGCCGCACTTATTTAGAAACGTCACCAAGTCCCTCCAGTTACTGTTTCTGATTAACATAATAATTTGTTGCATATTGCAGTGATCTGCAGGGTGTGCGGACTAATGCCAAGAAAGATGGAAGTGATTGGATATTGAATGGAAGCAAGGTGAGTTATTGGAAAATATAAGGCATTATGGTAAAAAAAAAAAAAAAAAAAAAAAGCGCTCTATAAAGAGATAAATGAAGAGAAAATTGGGTTTTGCTTTCAAACATTTTACAAAATGCATCTTGTTAAAGTATCCATAACAACTTTCATCACCCTCAAGTGATATATATTGATGCTATAGTTGTACAGCGGGAACCTAAGTTTCTTTATCACAGCTCAGTTTTGACGAGTCCAAAAATTACACCTGTTACTCCCTGGAAAATATGACGTGCAGGGATTTAGATACACCAATACTCCCACAATGGGGTGCCCATTGCCTGAATGATCTACCTGCAGGTCTGCCTCAATGGAGCATGGCTATATCTTTGCCATTTCTGATTTTCAGAAAGTCTTTTGTTTGGGTAGGAACTATGCAGGGTCGTTGTACGAGGTATGGCACCAATGGTATGATGTGGCATCTGGCATATACCTGCATGGCTGTTTTACTCCCAAGCACATTCCATTCCACATATACCCATTTAAGGTAGAACCACAAACAATAGGCATTCCCTAAATGCAGACAATCCAGTCTCACAACTAGAGATGTAACATTTCTGCAAATTTTGAACTACAAATTGAAAGTTGTTTTTTTTACACTGGAATGGTGAAATGCAGTGTTATATAAAAGTATTATTCTTGAAAAAAATAACAAGGACTATATGCTAAGAACATTTTACCTATAAGTGAGAATAGTTAATCACCCCTTTCCCTTGTAATAACGTAAAACCTGCCAGTATGCATTTTCAGTTTTTGATAATGCTGATCCAGAAGCTTATATTGCTCTATGAAGAGCTTGATGAATGTTTTCCTGTTTTTCAGGTGTCGTTTTCTCTATAAATTACAGTATTGTGTATTTTTTGGGGGGCCATGGTTTGTAACACTTTCTTACTTGAAGATGCTGCTGGTGAAGAAACACTTTGTCAAGATTCAGAAGCAGCAGAAAGAGTGTTTCTGGAATGAGAACTCTGGAAGGAAAAACGAATTTCACATATATGCAAATTGGATGCATTTTTAACTGCATCCAATTCATATAACATGTGAATGTGACTGGCTTTCAATGGGGCCGGTTCACACATGTCTGGGGTGGCTGCTGTGGAGTTTTGAAAAGGGTACTGTGTGTTTTTTGGGTCCGGTTCAGGTGTGAATTCAGTCAAAAAAATCCCACCTGAACTGGAGAACAGAAATACTCCGGACTGCAAACCGCAGCCGGATATGTGTAAATCAAGCCTTATACTTTCATTATGGTCCTCCTCGTTTCATTATTTTTTATACAGGATCTATATAGCACCAACAGTTTGCACGTTCCATAAAGTATTTTTCTCTTATATTCACCGACTGACACAGCTCCTCTCTGTAACTAAATGGGTTGTATAGCCCGCCATTAGGAGAAACTAGGCAAAATTGTTACACAATACACAGAACTTTAATCTTGCCCCGGGGAGCGGGCCCCGTGCTATCAACCCTTCCCGCTGCTCCTAGCAGCTTCAGTTTTTATTTTGCCTAGCAAGGAGAATGACCTAGGGAACCCTGTGGGCCTCTTGGCCCATGTTTTTACTGCAGGTTTGCTGCTTTTTGCGCAAGATGAGAGATCCTGAGATCTTCTATCAACTGCTGGCTGGCTAATGAAATTCTTGTAGTCTCCCCAGTCTGGCCATCGAGCGTGAGCAGACCGCATCTACGGCTTGGCAGGCCATGACATACCTCAGCTCCAGAGGTGGTCGGTGAACTTCAATGCTCCGGGGTATACATATGACTGGGCTACTGATGTCTGGATCACAGTATACCGGGCCAGTAACCTTCCCTGTAACTGCCCAGGAGTTGGCTACCACGGAATGTCTCCCAGCTCTTCCGGACTGGTAAGTACAGCTCTCTCTGCTTCGGTGGGGGGAGCAGCTGGGAATTCCCTGGGGGGTCGATTCGAGGGCCACCTCACCACCTTATCTTCTCTCCCAAGTCCCTATCACCCCTCCTCCCCCCCCCCCCCCCCCTCTGAGGGGGGTGTCTGCATGCGCTGCTGTGTGTGTGTGTGTGTCGCTGTTTCTCACCTGTGGGGCTCTGTGCGGTTGCTAGTACAGGTCTGGGGGTCCAAAAAAGGCAGTTTTGTGGAGGATGTCTGTGTGCCAGCAGGCAGTTCGTTTCTATTTTCTCATATCGTCTTCCAGGACAGCCTTTGAGATATAGGGCTCCTCCCTCCGGGACAGGAAACACGTCAAGCCAATTAAATAAAAGGTGTGGTCCTCCAGGCCCTCCTCAGTTTTTGTGTTTCCTGCCGGACGGGAAGGAGCACGTCTTGGAACTGGTAAGGGGAGCTCCTTCTCAGGGGTTTTACCTGGGGAGAGCGCCTTGATGGACCTGGCCCTTAGCACCCCTCGGTCCGAACGAAGGTAGGAGAGGGTAGCTTTCAGTCCCCGCTGCCATTTAAACGTTCGGAGAGAACGGGACCCCGATACGCGGCAATCTCCCCCTCGGAGCGCTAACCGCTCGTACCTGTCGGTCGGAGGCGGCGGGAGACGTTCGCTCTACCGACCGGCGTTCGGGTACTGTGAGCGGTGCGTTCGTAAGAACGCACAGCGTCGGGGCGGAGTTTTTGCGCTCTGGCGTACGGAAGTGGGAGAGACGCACTTCCGCCGGATTCGCGTCATCAGGGGGCGCCGCAGGACCCGTTCCAGTCCTTTGGGCGCGGCGGTGTGACTACAGGGTTGCCTGGAGCAGTGTGAAGGCTCAGAGAGACTGAGTGATACACAGGAACCATGGAGAGTGCGGTTGTGCAGGTGGACTCCGGTTCAACAGGCTCCAGTACCTCTCAGGTAAGCTTGGTGAGGGCAGACCAGGACTTACACTGGGGGGTGGGGGGTCACTCTGACCCGTAGCACCTTCCCGGGGTGGAGAACCTGCTGGTGAAGGGGGGCACTTCCTAAACAGACCCTAGAAGCACAGTGGTGTGGTCAGGGGTGGTATTTTAATGGGACCCTGTTTTTCTTTGTTTTTAGGTTAAACAGGACAGAGCCCAGATACCTTTACCCAGAAGGAAATGTGCCGTGTGTGGGGCTAAGTTAGGCACCGGTTGGGAGAAGCCGCTTTGCCCAGATTGTGTCAGTAGCCTGGTAAAAGAGGACTCGGTGGCAGCTTGTCACAATGTTTTAACATCCGTAAAGGATGAGATTGCATCCACCTTCCAATCTTTTAAAAACATGATGGATAGGATGCAGGGTCCTTCTGTCTCTTTACCCAGAGCCGTGAGTATGCCTTCCTTATCCGAACCAAGTCAGGAGGAGGAGGAGGTGGATAGGGAGAGGTTATCCAGGTCATTAGCCTCCTCTAGGACAGAGTCTACTTCAGAATCTGAGGGGGAGGAAGAGGCCATTAGATCAGCCAGATACAAGCTGTCTTTGGATGATGTGGGTGACCTCCTCAAGGCTATATATGACACCTTGGAGATCAGAGAAGAACAGGTCCAGCTTTCAAAACACGACATGATGTATCAAGGGTCGAGTGTAATGAAAGACAGGGTATTCCCCGTCCATAAGTCGCTAGTTAGCCTTAGAAGGAGGTTCCCTTTTGAATCGGATGCGGTGCATCCCTGGAACAAGGTTCCCAAATTAGACGCTCCCTTGGCTAAGGTCTCTAAGAAGACAGATTTGGCCTTTGATGATATGGGTTCACTCAGGGACCCT
This sequence comes from Lithobates pipiens, assembly GCF_037356315.1. Lineage (NCBI taxonomy): Eukaryota > Metazoa > Chordata > Amphibia > Anura > Ranidae > Lithobates > Lithobates pipiens. The sequence continues at coordinate 139,385,956 of NW_027507784.1, forward strand.
ATGGATAAGAGGGGAGATCTGCTGCTCAAGAGAGCCTGGGATGCCTCTTCCATTGGGCTTAAACCGGCCCTAGCAGCTACCTGTGTGGCCAGAAACTTGGAGTGTTGGCTTACACAGTTACAATCACATATTTCTGCAGGTACTTCTAGGCAACAGCTGTTGAAGTCCTTTCCGCTACTGTTTAAAGCGGTGGGCTTTTTAGCGGATGCCTCTGCAGAATCAGTCAAACTGGCTGCTAGATCAGCAGCACTAGTGAACGCTGCCAGAAGGGCCGTTTGGCTTAAAACCTGGTCAGGAGACACAGCTTCAAAACTAAAGTTGTGTGGATTACCCTTTTCAGGGGACCATTTGTTTGGGCCCGGCCTGCAAGAGGCGTTAGAGCGCACGCAGGATAGGAAGAAAGCTTTCCCAGAAAGGAAAAAGAGACCTGAAGGGAAACGCCTTTTTCGAAGCCCCAGGCAGCAAAACCTGCAGGAAAGGGAGGTTCGCCCCAAAAAGCATTGGACGGGTCACAAGGGAAGAGGCAGAGGAGGTATCTTATTCAATCCTCCTCAACCCTCCCCTAAAACCCAGTGACTCCTGCGTCCCGGTGGGAGGAAGACTGGGGAAGTTCCTCCCACAGTGGGAAGCTTCAACCGAAAGTCCGTTCATTCGAGATCTTGTAAGGAACGGCTACAGGTTGGAGTTTGGTTCAGTTCCCCTCCCGAACTTTCAAGTAACAAGGTTACCAAGGGACCAAGAGAAAGCAGAGGCTTTGGCTCTTCTTCTGGGGGATCTGGTGGACCAAGAAGTAATGGTGCAGGTACCTCAGGAGGAGCGAGGCTTGGGGGTTTACTCCCACGTATTCGTGGTAAAGAAACCTTCGGGGAAGTTCAGGTTAATACTGAATCTCCGTCCCCTGAACAGATTTATAAAATACAAGCGGTTCCGGATGGAGTCAATCTTCTCGGTAACCAAATTCCTGTTTCAGGGCTGTCACATGGCCACAGTGGATCTCAGGGATGCATATTTGCATATCCCGATTCATCCGGAATCTCAGAGATTTCTCAGGTTGGCGGTGAGGTTGAACACGGGTGTGTTACACCTCCAGTTTCGAGCTCTCCCCTTCGGGCTTTCAGCCTCACCAAGAGTCTTTACAAAAGTTCTGGCAGAGGCACTGGCCCCATTAAGGCTCAAGGCTATAACAGTGATCCCATATCTGGACGATCTACTGTTCATAGCCCAGTCGGCCCAACAGCTGCAGAGGGACATACAGGAGGCTTTGGGGTTTCTGCGCTCACTGGGGTGGCTGATAAACCAGGAAAAATCCCAGCTGACCCCCTCACAGGAGGTCCTGTATTTAGGATACAGGATTTCTTCAGTGGAAATGAGGGTATTTCTTCCGGAGGAGAAGATCGGCAAGCTAGAGCAGGCGGTAGCCCAGCTTCAATCTGGTCGGGAAGCCCAGATCAGGGAGGTGATGAGAGTCCTAGGGTTGATGACATCATGCTTTCCAGCGGTGGCCTGGGCAAGACATCATCAACGTCCTTTACAAAGACTCATGCTCCGTTATTGGGATGGCAGGCAGGAGAGCCTGGATCAGGTTATGCCCCTATCCTCGGCAGTCAGGAGGTCTCTTTGGTGGTGGCGGGCCCAGGTCAACCTAGACAGGGGTCTTCCCTGGTCCCCACAAGCTACGGTGGTGGTCACGACCGATGCCAGTGCGCTGGGTTGGGGTGCCCACCTAGAGGGAACCTTAGCCCAGGGTTCCTGGTCGAACCTAGAGACAGGTCGTTCCTCAAACCAGAAGGAACTTCTGGCAGTCTGGAAAGCTATAGAAACCTTCCAGTCCCGGTTACATGGCAGGGATCTGCAAGTTCGCTCAGACAATGTGACAGCAGTAGCCTACCTGAACAAGCAAGGGGGAACCAGAAGCCCTGCACTACAGGTAATTGCGGACAAAATCTTCTGCTGGGCAGAGAAGAATTTGTCCTCAATATCAGCCATTCACCTAAAGGGAACCCAGAATTTCCTGGCCGACTTTCTCAGTCGCCAGAAGATAGGTCAGGACGAGTGGGCCCTCAACAAGGAAGTGTTCGAGGAGATCGTGTCATGCTGGGGAAGGCCAGAAATAGACCTATTTGCAACAGAAGGCAACAGGAAGGTGACACAATTTTTTTCGGTTCACCCACAGGATCGGGCTAGGGGGATAGACGCCCTTGCCAATCCATGGCTGTTTGGCCTGTGTTACGCCTTTCCTCCCGTAAGGATGGTGGCGGAGGTTCTGCAGAAGTTCCGTTCGGAAACTACGGACCTCATTTTAGTAGCTCCTTTTTGGCCAAGGAGACCCTGGTTTGCCAGCATAAAGAGATTGGCCGTACATCCTCCGCTGTTTCTACCAGTCAGGGAGGACTTACTTTCCCAGGGGCCGATCCTGTGCCCTCAGATAGAGAGGCTCAAGCTTGCGGCCTGGTATCTGAGGAACAAATCTTAAGGTCACAGGGTTTCTCAGAGAGAGTGATTAAGACCTTGTTAGAATGCCGTAAACCTGTTACTAGGGCAATTTACGCCAAGGTAGGAAAGAGGTTTAATTCCTGGTTGCGAGAACAGGGGATTGCAAGTCCCGGGGTCCCGGCAGTCCTAGATTTTCTACAAGCGGGGGTAGAACTGGGCCTATCTATCAGCACTCTAAAGGTACAGGTGGCGGCCTTAAGTGTTTTCCTTCAGTCCTCCCTTCAGCAGAATCCATTTGTCAGGAACTTCTTCAAGGCTCTATCTAGATCCAGGCCTGTGAGAATGAAGTCCTGTCCTAATTGGGATTTGGCCTTGGTTCTTAGAGCTCTGACCCAAGATCCATTTGAACCATTAGAGGGAGCTTCACTTAAGTGGATTGTACTAAAGACTGTATTTTTGATAGCGATCACGTCAGCTAGAAGGGTCAGTGATCTACAAGCGCTCTCGGTCAGAGAGCCATTTCTGTTAATCTTAGAGGACAGGGTAGTACTTAAGACTGATCCTAGTTTTCTTCCTAAAGTGGTGGCCACTTTTCATAGGACACAGGATATTATTTTGCCAACTTTTTTCTCAACCTCAGACAAGGATGAGGCGAGATCTTTAAGTTTGTTAGACGTCAGGAGAAGTCTATTGATTTTTTTAGAAGCCACTAAGGTCTTCAGGAAGTCAGACTCACTTTTTGTTAATTTTTCGGGCGCCCGCAAGGGCTGCAAGGCGTCCAAAGCGTCTATCGCCAGGTGGATACGAATGGCGATAGTTAAAGCCTATGAGTTAGAGGGGAAGCAGGCACCCTTAGTTAAGGCACACTCTACAAGGGCGGTTTCCGCATCATGGGCAGAGAGGGCTGGAGCCTCTCCGGAGGAGATCTGCAAAGCAGCAACGTGGTCCAGCTACTCAACGTTCGCAAGACATTACCGTCTGGATTTATGGTCTGATAAAGAGCAGACTTTTGGACGTAAGGTCCTCCAGGCAGTGGTCCCGCCCTGACAAGGTGAGCTCCTTGCTTATCATCTCAAAGGCTGTCCTGGAAGACGATATGAGAAAACCGGAGTTAGACTTACCGGTAACTCTTTTTCTAGGAGTCTTCCAGGACAGCCTGGCTTCCCACCCAAAGTTGTTTAAATTGGACTAAGTGGTGAGGATGTGTATTAACATGATTGTTAGTGTGTTATGTCTTTCAGAGCCTCCCGGCGGTTCTTGGAGTAAAACTGAGGAGGGCCTGGAGGACCACACCTTTTATTTAATTGGCTTGACGTGTTTCCTGTCCCGGAGGGAGGAGCCCTATATCTCAAAGGCTGTCCTGGAAGACTCCTAGAAAAAGAGTTACCGGTAAGTCTAACTCCGGTTTTTTGCTTCTAAATACCGTATTTATCGGCGTATAACACGCACAGGTGTATAACACGCACGTTCATTTTAAGAGGGAAGTTTCAGGGAAAAAACGTATAACACGCACACGCTATTTGCACCCGATTTTCATGGTGAAAAATTGAGTGTTATACGCCAATAAATACAGTAAACTTGATCAGCATGCCAGTCAACTAGCATTTTAAGAAGAGGTTACTAATGACAACCTCCACGTTTCCCTTTACCAGTTAACCGTGAAGACCTAAAACACACAGTTTATTATTTTCTCTTAAAAACCCTTTAAGAGAAAAAAATGGCAATTTTCAAATTCTTTGAAAATGCTAGATGCCTGGCTGTTATACTGACTCCCTAACTTCATTACCTTCCTGAGTCACTGACCCAGAACAAATTACAGAATTCAGAAAGCGAACTCGTTAATTACATACATGTTGTAGGTCATGGAGTCATTGTATTGACACCAAAGGTTTGCTGTGACAGCCAGAACACCAGCATCTTCAGAAGAAGTCAGCCATGATAACCTTGATGTTTCCCTCATTACAAGTTTACTTTAACCACTTGCCGCCCGCCCTATAGGCAATTGACGGCAAAGTGGTTGCATAATCCTGATCGGACGTCATATGACGTGATCAGGATTATGAGCCGCTGCGAGCCCCCGGGGGCGCTCATCGCGGCGATTGTTGTTGCGGGGTGTCAGTCTGACACCCGGCAACTACGATCTCGGTAAAGAGTCTCCGACGGAGACTCTTTACCACGTGATCAGCCATGTCCAATCACGGCTGATCACAGTGTAAATAGGAAGAGCCGGTAATCGGCTTTTCCTCACTCGCGTCTGTCAGACGTGAGTAGAGGAGAGCCGATCGGCTGCTCCTCTGACAGGGGGGGTCTGTGCTGATCGATTATCAGCACTGCCCAGCCTGGACCACCAGGGACGCCACCAGACCACCAGGGATGCCCAGCTAAAGGTAATCCTTCCTAGACCACCAGGGATGCCAATCAGTGCCCATAATGGATGCCAATCAGTGCCCACAATGGGCATCACTGATTGGCATGCATTATTGTTTGGCACTGATTGGCATCCATTAGTACAGTATAACACCAATGCCGCCTATCCGTGCCCATCAGTGCCGCCTATCCGTGCCCATCAGTGCCGCCTATCCGTGCCCATCAGTGCCGCCTATCCGTGCCCATCAGTGCCGCCTATCCGTGCCCATCAGTGCCGCCTATCCGTGCCCATCTGTGCCGCCCATCCGTGCCATCTATCAGTGTCCATCAATGCCACCTCATCAGTGTCCATCAATGCCACCTCATCAGTGCCACTTCATTGGTGCCCATCAGTGCTGCCTTATCAGTGCTCATCAATGCCACCTCATCAGTGCCACTTCATTGGTGCCCATCAGTGCTGCCTTATCAGTGAAGGAGAAAACATACTTCTTTACAAAGTTTTGAAACTGAAACAAAAAAATTTTTTTTTTCGGTATTTTTTTATTTGTAGTGCAAAAAATAAAAACCGTAGAGGAGATCAAATGCCACCAAAAGAAAGCTCTATTTGTGGGGAAAAAATTATAAAAATTTCATTTGGGTACAGTGTAGCATGACCTCGCAATTGTCATTCAAAGTGCGACAGCGCTGAAAGCTCAAAATTGGTCTGGGCAGGAAGGTGTTTAAGTGTCCAGTATTGAAGTGGTTAATAAAGTAGTCTGAAGGAGATTGTCTAACAAATCAAACAGATTAAAGTTCCTCTACCCTAATCTCAAAAGCTTTTGCTATTGCTTGACGTAGGTTACAACACAGTGTTGCTCTTTGAACTGTTTTATAAGATTTGTGTGCTCAGATTAATTTCATAATGCACTCTGTTTTTCTCCATGTCAAAGTAATCTGTCTACATACGTGTAGGTTCACAATGCTTCAATCTCATTTTCACTGCAACTTGTGTAGTACAACTTGGATGTGGTTTGCATATTCTATGGGGCCAAAATCACGCTGGCGTCGCACCAAGTAGTAAATCGCTCCATGCCGAGTTGCATTGATGTGAATGGGCACTATTGAAAACAATGTGATTTCCATTGTTGTACCTGAAACCCTACTAGTGTGAATGTAGCCTAAGGGTCTATATACACTGACCTAAAAATCGCTGTTTCTACAGGAGTTTTGTGTTTCGCCTGTAGAAGCAGCTCAATGTTATTATAGATGTCCATGCACATTAGGATGTTAAGAGGTGGATTTTGAGCTTCGCATTAACCACTTCAGCCCCGGACCAATAAACAGCCTAAGGACCAGATGTCTTTTTACAATTTCGCACTGCGCTGCTTTAACTGGTAATTGCGCGGTCATGCAATATTGCACCCAAACAAAATTTGCGTCCTTTTCTTCCCACAAATAGAGCTTACTTTTGATGGTATTTTATTGCCTCCTCAATTTTTATTTTTTGCGATATAAATGGAAAAAGAGCAAAAATTTGGAAAAAAAAAGATCTTTTCTTCTTTTTGTTATAAGAAAAATCGAATAAACTAAATTTTAGTCATACATTGAGGGCAAAATGTATTCAGCCACATGTCTTTAGTAAAAAAAATGTCAATAAGCGTATATCTGTTGGTTTGCGCAAAAGTTATAGCGTCTACAAACTAGAGTAAATTTTCTGGAATTTACACAGCTTTTAATTTATGACTGCCTATCTCATTTCTTGAGGTGCTAAAATGGCAGGACAGTACAAACCACCCCCCCCCCAAATGACCCCATTTTGGAAAGTAGACACCCCAAGGAAATTGCTGAGGGGTATGTTGAGCCCATTGAATATTTTTTTTTTTTTTTGTCCTAAGGGATTGAATAATGACAAAAAGTTGTCAATAAATGATATATTGCTCACACATGCCATGGTTATATGTTGAATTGCACCCCAAAATACATTTTGCTGCTTCTCCTGAGTACGGGGATACCACATGTATATGACTTTTTGGGAGCCTAGCTGCGTACGGGGCCCCGAAAACCAATCACCGCCTTCAGGATTTCTAAGGGTGAAAATTTTTTGATTTCACTCCTCGCTACCTATCACAGTTTCGAAATACATAAAATGCCAAAATGGCACAAAACCCCCCCAAATGACCCCATTTTGGAAAGTAGACACTCCAAGCTATTTACTGAGAGGCATGTTGAGTCCATGGAATATTTTATATTTTGCCACAAGTTGCGGGAATGGTACAAACTTTTTTTTTTTTTTTGCTCAAAGTTGTCACTAAATGATATATTGCTCACACATGCTATAGGCATATGTGAAATTACACCCCAAAATACATTCTGCTGCTTCTCCTGAGTACAGGGATACCACATGTGTGGGACTTTCAGGGAGCCTAGCTGCGTACGGCGCCCCAAAATCCAATCGCCACCTTCTGGATTTCTAAGGGTGCAAATTTTTTATTTCACTCCTCACTACCTATTACAGTTTCGAAGGCCATAAAATGCCAAAATAGCACAACCCCCCCCCCCCCCCCCAAATTACCCCATTTTGGAAAGTAGACACCCCAAGCTATTTGCTGAGAGTCAGAGAGTCATGTTGGCTGAACGAAAAAAAAGAGATTGATCAGTGGGTATGCCCACCATTAGAATACCTCCCTTCATCCACCCACTTCTAATGATGGACATACATGCACCATTTATATATGCCGAAGCATGGGGGCATCCTCCCGCAAAAAAGTTATGCTGCGTACACGCGGTCAAACTTTTCCATGGGCAAGCCCTCCGTCGGAATTTCGACCGTATGTACGTGGCATTAGGAGCAAAATCGCTCCTCTGCCCAGCTGCCCCCATGCTTCGGGCATATATGCTCTTTTTTTTTTTTTTTTAACTGTAGTGGTGAAATCACCTCCTACAGCATTGCAGTCGCGACTTTATGTATCGTGGGAGCAAATGCTGTTGCTGTCAAGATAAATAAATCCGCGCTGCAGCTGAATGGCGTACCTGCTAAGCAAATTATGGTTAACGTTAAAACAAAGTAAAGAGGAAGTAAACCCTTACAAACGACTTTGACCTACAGGTAAGCCTAGATTAAGGCTTACCTGTAGGTCCAAGAAATATCTCCTAAACCTATATGGTTTAGGAGATATTTGCCCGAAAACGGGCACCGCTGTCTACGGCGCATGCGCCGTAGACAGCGGCGCGCAGGCGCACTAAACGCGGCAGTTCCAAGAATGGAGCTGCCGCATTTGTCGACTCCCGTGCACGGGAGTGACGTCATCGCGGCTTTGCCGAATGACAGCGGCGGAGCTGCGAGACGCCACTCCCGTGCGCATGCGCGGGAGTGACGTCATTGCGGCTTCGCCGCTGTCATTCGGCGGAGCTGCGAGACGCCACAAGCAAGATGGATGCGGCGCACTACAGGGGACAGCAGCGACTTCGCTGGCTCCTGTGTCAGGTAAGTGACACATAATGGGCTACTATGTGATGCATAGTAGTCCATTATGCTTTACCTTTGCAGGGAAAAAAAGAGGAAGTAAACTCATCAGGGTTTACTTCCTCTTAACATTACAGTATAACAGTAAAACCTTACCATACCATACCTGCAAAGCAAATGCCAAAAAAAACTGTAAAAAATAAAACCTTTTTTAACACAACCTGTGCCTAAAATATATATATATGCCGAAGCATAGGGGCATCCTCCCGCAAAAAAGTTATGCCGCGTACATACGTTCAAACTTTTCCACGGGCAAGCCCTTCGTCGGAATTTTGACCATATGTACGCAGCATTAGGAGCAAAATCGCTCCTCCACCCCTTATGCCCCCATGCTTCGGCATATATGCTCTTTTTTTAACTGTGGTGGTGAAATCACCTCCTACAGCACTGGAGTCACGGCTTTATGTATCGTGGGAGCAAACGCTGTTGCTGTCAAGCTAAATAAATCCACGCTGCAGCTGAATGGCATACCTGAAAACAATAAAACACAGTAAACAGTAAAGTATAAAAAATTAGAGAGGAGAGAGAGAACAATAAAACAACTATTTTTGGTTTTTATATTTTATATTTTTTTTGTTTTTTATTTAACTTTTTGTTTTTTTTGTTTTTTTTTATACACTTTTTTTTTTTAACTGTAAACTGTAACAACGGTAACATTTCGGGTCTCTCAAAATGCATCTTGGGAGACTCTGTGTTAGTGTGCCTAGCCTGTGAAACACTGTACCCTACGCTAATACTTCACTAGTGTGTGGTAGCGTTCAAAACACTCACCAAGGCAAAGACCAGGATTGCCAGGACAGCGTGGACAATAACAACGGGTGTCACGCCTATATCCGCGCTTGGTACAGACACAACATCTTTTTTGGGGGGCTCGTTGGGTAGGGGTACTCGGGGTGGCATGAGAATAATGCCTCTCATGCAGCCGGCTTACTACATTTGGTTGGGAATGGTGAGGTGCAGAACCGTCTGGATACAAAAGCTCTGTGACAACCTCTCTTTGGAAGAAAAGAAAGGTTAAAGTCCCGCCTGAAGTTTTGTATAGCACAAAAGCATTCAGCAAAGCCAATTGAAATAAGTAAGCAGACACTTTTTTGTACCAGCGTCTGGCCTTACGGGAAACTAGATACGGCGCCAACAACTGGTCATTAAGGTCCACCCCTCCCATATTTTTGTTATATTCGTGGACACAGAGGGGTTTCTCCACAATACCAGTCACCGTAGGAATTTGGACCGTCGTGTCTGCATGAAGGGAAGTAAGAAAGAGAAAACATTCTTATCCCTCCACTTCATAGCGAGCAAATTATTACACCGATAGCAGGCTCTCTCCCCCAGCCTAAGACGGGAATCTACAAGCCGCTGGGGAAAGCCCCGGCGATTAGGTCGCACGGTGCCACATGCTCCAATCTGATTATCAAACAAGTGACTAAACCGTGGCACGCTGGTGTAATAATTGTCCACGTACAAGTGGTACCCCTTTCCGAATAAGGGTGACACCAAGTTCCACACTATCTTGCCAGCGCTTCCTATGTAGTCAGGGCAGTTCTCCGGCTCTACGTAACTATCTTTACCCTCATAAACTATAAAGCTCCATGCATAGCCTGTGGCCCTGTCACAGCACTTATAGAGCTTGACCCCGTATCTGTTGTGAATGTACTGCTTGAATGACAAGCGACCATGAAACTTAATCAGGGACTCATCAACGCAGACAACTTTTTGGGGAGTAAACAAGTCTGCAAAACGTTGGTTGAAGTGGTTTATGAGGGGCCGAATTTTGTAGAGCCGAACTGTGGTATGAACCGTATTCAGGGTCTCCACGATGACGACAAAGTTCATTGTCACTGAAGTGCATGAACCGCAAGATCTGCTCGTATCGTTTCCTGGACATGAAGTTAGAGAACACGGGCATGTGGTCAGTCGGATGCGTGGACCAATAAGCCCGCAACGTCATGAATTTATGTGTGCCCATGTTGAGGGAAAGGCCCAGAAAGGTCTTAAATTCAGAAACCGTAACTGGTTTCCAATCTCTGGCAAGGGAAGGCAACTGGGGATTAGCGGCGATGTGTTGACCAGCATATAAATTGGTTTGGTCCACAATAGATCTATAGAGATCTTCCGTGAAATACAGAGAATAAAAAAGTGGCGTAAAAATCATCTGTATCCACCTGAATACCAGGTTGGGCAGTGAATAGGGGAAGTACTGGTGCTGCAGAAGTGGTGGACACCCAATCAGGATTGGCGAATTCTGCAGGAAGGGAACTATGGGAACGACGGGCCTGCCTTCGTCTTCTTCTTGGTGGCAGCGGGACACTACTTGTGCTTGCCACCTCGCCAGCTTGAACTGCACTTATGGGACTCGCCACGTCACCACGTGATACTGCAGTGCTGGATGTACGTCCAGGGTGTACTAGGCCGCTGGTGCTTGCTAGTTCACCAAAAGGATGAGCGGCGCTAGTACTGGCTCTATACTCCATACGAGGGACTTGCGGTTCCTGCACCTCAACAACATCAGAAGATCAGGGTCGGGTACGCCCGACGTTAGCAGGGACCTCATCTTCGTCGTCAGAGCTATCTGTCATGGAGGCGCTGTCCTCTACAGGTTTGTATTCTGAGCCTGAATCTGACAGATCAGTGTCTTCCTCTTCACTATCTGTCATGCTCAGAAACGTGTAGGCCTCTTCACTAGTGTACCTTCGCTTTGCCATTTTGGGCTCTAAATTTAGGGGTACACTAGTGAGACTCACAGGTAAAAAAGCACCTAGCCTGTCAGCGACTGTATTAAAACGCTACAAAAAAAACTGTTAGCGATCGCAGGGATCAAGCCTGACTCTGCGATCGCTGCAGTTATGTGTGTTGTGTTTTGTAAGTGACAGTGATTGATCGATACTGCACTTGGGTGGGCTGGGCTGGGCGGAGGGGCAAAACGCAGGTGCTAGCAGGTATCTGGATTGATCCTGCTAACAATGCGTTTTTTTTAGAACCCTAAATTGCTGGGCACGCTAGTATAGATCAGATCAGATACTGATCTGTTCAGATTCTATACCACTAAGGGAGGTGTATGCTTTGCGCGTGGGTGTTAGCGGTACTGGCACTAACCTAGCACTGCCTGGGGCGACGCAGACCCTTTCTGACCCTAAAACCGAATTGATATCACCCCCCGGGTGATCAGGGGGTTAAACCTTTATTAGGTAATAAATGGCTGGTGCCCTGATGCTATAAAAAGCGAACTACCTAACCAGCGTCACCCGTAACACTTATACGGTGATCACTGGTGAAAGGGTTAACTAAGGGCAATCAGGGGGTTAAAACCTTTATTGGGTATTTATATGGGGGTACCTGACGCTATATAAAAACCTAACGGGGAACCTAAATAACGAAATAACTAACTGGTTAACCAGCGTCACCAGTGACACTTATACAGCGATCGCTGGTGAAAGGGTTAACTCTAGGGGGCAATCAATGGGTTAAAACCCTTATTAGGTTATATATCGGGGTACCTAACGCTATAAAAACCTGGCGTTGAACCTAAAAAAAAAAACTAGCTTCCTAGCGGGACCAGTGACACTAATGCAGCGATCAGAAAAACGATTGCTTATGCCGCGTACACACGATCGAATTGTATGATGTACTTAGTCCGTTGAAACGCATTTCAACGGACAATCCGATCGTGTGTGGGCTTCAGCTGACTTTTTCAGCATGAAGTCCGGAGTACTAAGAAGGTCGGTTTGCACACCAATCTTCCCGTCGTACTTTGGTTTCAGCGGACAATACGTTCGTCAGTATGCTAGTCCGAGGGACTAAGAATGGCGCATGCCCAGAAAGGATTTACAGGGCGGAAGCGTTCTGTCTTGTAAAACTAGTGTTCGTATTGAAGCTAGCATATTCGTCATGCTGCTAATTTTGTGATCTTTTAATATAGCACATTCTTTTCTTCTTCATAATGCGAGAAAAGTGAAGTTGCTTTGCTGCTTATATTCACACAGAGTTATCACAAATGTCTTTATTCATCCTCATCTTATGATTAATATTCCAATTCGAGAATAAATAATAAAAAAAAATAACGGACGAATTAAGCTGAAGTCTGAAAAGCGCGAATCGTCTCTACCCAAACTTCCACCAACGCAAAGTCAGCAGAAGGAGCCCAAAGGGTGCTTTGCTGTGTCTTGGACTTCCTATTTCTAGTCCCCTCGTACGTGCTGTACGTCATCGCGCAAGCTTTCGTCGGACTAGCACTAGCTGCCCTGACACTTTTTACAGTCACAACTAACACTAAATGCAGTGATCAGTAAATAAATGACCACTGCAATTAGTGACACTGTGACTGGGGGGGGGCGGGGGCCGATCGGGGGGTGACTGGGGGGAAAAGTGTGCCTATGTGTACCTATGTGTCAGTGGACTGTTGGTGCACTTACTTGGATGTCTTCACTCCGCGCTGTCCGGTCAATAAGACCGACACGAGGAGTGTGACATCACTTCCTCCTTCCTGTGTTTACATTTACACAGGGGAGGAAGCTTCTCATTCGCCAGGAGCGATCGAGAGGGGATAGCCATCCCCTCATCCCGGATCGCTCCTGAAGCGAACCGGACTGCCGCATCCAGCGGGAGAAGCCAAGCACGTACATGTACGTGCTTGTGCCTGTACATGCCATTGCAATGATGTACATTGGCAATACGGCGGTCCTTAAGTGGTTAACAGGCAGGAAAAAAGAACCTTCTGGCTTGTGTTTTGATTAAAGCTTTCTGGCAGAAAAAAAAACGAAACTCTCCTAAACTGTGTACAAAAACGTTCTATATGAGCATTTGTTTGTTTTGCCATGGGAGTGTGAACCCGGCCTCACAAGTCAAATCCCAAGCCACGCAAGTGTGAACCGATCCTAAAGCTGGATACACACTAGAGCTGCACGATTAATTGTTAAAAAACCGCAATCTCCATTCACCCCCTCTGAAGATCTCTCCCGCTGAGAGTAGGCAATTATTTCATATAAACAAGTGGAGAAATTATCTGTTCACTCAGCTGTCAAAATAAAGCATGTGGCAATCTGCCAAGTGTAGAACTTGAAACATTGTAACTAACTAACTTCTTAGATCAAAGGGAAAGAACTTCTTGTGTAAACAAATAATCTGGGCAGTCTGCCAAGCTTTCAACCATGTGTAAATGCAGGAAGTTTAACCACTTAAAGTCTAAATCTGTTTCTGACACTTCTTTCTTAAGTTAAAAATCAATATTTTTTGCTAGAAAATTACTTGGAACCCCCAAACATTATATATATATACATATATATATACATACATACATACATACACCACCCCGTATCCAATATTTGGGATTTTTTTTTTGGGCAGGGGGAGTGGGTACCTGATTTTCACAGGTGCCCCTTCTGACTTCCACATGTCCCAGGAGACTGCAGTACCAATCACGGGGCATAACATGTGAATCAGACTGGCTATCAATGGAGCCGGTTCACACGTCTGGGATGGCCACGGTCCATTTTTAAAAAGGATCCCGTGCGATTTTTGGGTGCGGTTTAGGTGCAAATTCAAGTAAAAATTTTTGCACCTGAATCGCACCTAAACCAGTGAGCAAAACTGTACTGGACTTAGGACTGCAGCCAGACATGTGTGAACCCAGCCTATTAAATCTGATCCTGCCAACATTTTCAGACTTAAAGACCTATATGAATTATTTGTTGCAGTCTGTATTCCCACTGCAGCGGTTCTGCTGCCTCCTAGGACAGGTTTTATCCTTTTCTACTCTGTCCACAAGAAAACAGACATTTTGGCTGGATCTGGGCTCTACAGGGAACCTGCTCTAACTTCTGATTCCTCCGTCAAAGTGTCAGTAACCTCTCCCTGAGTTGCCATCTTGGGCCCTCGTGTCCATCTTGAAGCTGAATAGTTTGGACTATGTAGGAAGTACATAACCAACTTGACATTTGCTGACGAAGGTGGAAGTTGCTGTAGTGTAGACATGGATATCGGCATTTGTGATCTATTATGTTTCTGCTTCTACATCTAGCTGGAAAATTACTTATTGTGACCCAACTTGACTCCCCAGTCAGTAGAGAGGATTCAGTAGATGAGTTGTTTCTATACTTTACTTTACTTTTTTTTCTTCCAGTTTTATGGTGGTTAAAGCTTGAAAGCAAATTGAAGCATATATTTATTGTAATGTTCTTGGTTTATGCTGTGAGTTAAATCACATTGTAAGAACTGTCATTGTAAACCCTGCATCTTCTAGCCCTGTGCTTGTGCTGATCATGTACAGTAGGTGGTGCTGTTGCTTTCTTATGATGAGAGAGAAAAAAAAAAAAAAATTTTTTATATATATATATAATAAAAAAATTCAGTTCAAGTGTGGTTACTTAAAGCAGAGTTCCACCCACTTTTACAACTTATCATCCAAAGCATTCTAACAGCATATAAATTGTGCAATGGAAATGTATTATTTTAATTTTTTCTGACAGCTTGCCTGGATAGTACAGTTTACAATCTCGCTTCCCATCTCTGCCACCCGCAGATATGTCCGTCATATCCGGCGGTGCACTGTCTCCTGGGAGCTATGTGTCATAATTCCCAGGAGTCGGTGTGGATGGCCACCGCTCATTATCGTGATAATCCAAATGATGCAATGACGCCAGTCATGTGTTGATGGTTGCCATCACAATGCGGTGTGCACTTCCAACGATGCCGGTTGTGATAGCAACGTGATAAGTTTCCTGCGCTGTGAGCACCTCACACTGCGAGCACCTCACACTGCAAATGCGCGAGAACAGGTGGTGCATGCTGGACATTCAGCTGCACCGTATCCCGGAAATAAATGCTTGTGGGCTTCACATGGCCACGAGCAATATGGGAACCTCATACACAGCAGAATATAAGGTATTTTTTGATCAAATATGTGTATTAGAGCAGCAAATTTTCTTTAAAACGTGAGTGACATTAAAGTATGTTGGGATCCAAAGTTTTGGCTTTAAAAAAAAAATAAAAAAATGTTGGTGGAACGCTGCTTTAACAACCTACAGTATGTGTTTTTAATAGAGCAGCATCAAGTTGTGATAATTGTGTTAAAAATGTACCCATGATTTTGGTGGAGATATCGTTTTTATTATAATATAATATAATATTTTTTTATCTAATATTTTATTTTTATTTTTTCACAAACTTTTATTTTTTATTTTTATTTTTTATTTTTTTTTCAAACTGTCTTGTCTGCACAGGTATTTATTACAAATGGATGGATGAGTGATGTAGTAATTGTTGTTGCTGTCACGAACCGCGAGGCTCGTACCCCTGCTCATGGCATCAGTCTCTTCCTCGTAGACAATGGCACTAAAGGTTTTGTTAAAGGACGGAAACTAGAAAAAATTGGCTTGAAGGCACAGGTAAAATTAATTTCTTTGAGATGTCATAACTGTCATCACAGTTTTTATTTCCTCATCATATACAAAAGAATTGAGCGACACGCAGGACACATACGTAGAGCAAATAAGCAGCCATATTTTTCATTTCAGGCCTCCATAGAAGAGGAAAGGCAATGCATATGAGCTATGATGAGAGAGAAAACATAACCAATTTGATCTTTCTGGCTCTGTACAATATATAAGAATAAGCCTTTCCTCACACCACCTACTTGGGCATCTTAATAGGTCTGAGGCTTCTGGCTATAACTTTTAACTTAGTCTGCATTTTATCAATACTATTTTGTTGAGAGAGGTGATTTCTGTATGGGTTAATGTACACCTTTTTGTGGGTTCCTTTAAAAAAAAAAAAAAAAAAATTACATGTAGTCTCCCCTGCCCCCTTTTTGGGTGCTACAACACAAAATAGTGATAGAGGGGCTGGCAAGAGGAACCACAGTGTGCAGTTTATAATCTGAACCAGGAGAAAAGACTGGGTGACAACTGTGGTCCATCCAAATACAATGTAGGTATGAATATAGATATTAGAATAAGGAAAGGGATGTTCGGCACTCAGGATGCCATCCAAAATAGTATTTATTTACTATAAATACACGTACAAAGCTGTCAAACAGCCTACGCGTTTCGGATGTTCTTAGTCATGAACATAGTCATGTGGCCTAGAACTGGAAATGAGGCTGTTCACTTCACTGGGTATATGTGAGGGTTTACATCCACTTCAAGTTGTCTTTTATACAGAAAACTGTTTATTCTATTTTAAATTTACCTTTATTTTCAGGACACAGCAGAATTGTTCTTTGAAGATGTCCGGCTTCCCGCTGATGCCTTATTGGGAGAAGAAAATAAAGGTTTCTACTACCTAATGGCAGAGCTTCCTCAGGTATGTCTATACGATACGTGATTATAAAGTCTAAAGGTTTTTTACCTTTAACGCATTCTCTGTATTAAGGTAAAAAAACATCTACGGTGTGTTCTCCTCCTCCCCAACACCTACTTGACTCCTGTATCCGTCCAAAGCTGTGCCCACCTGCAGGTTTTCTCTTCCTGGTCTCGTGAACTTTGCTGGGAACAGTGGGATTGGCTCCGAGCCATGCTGTGTGGCTTGCTATGAGGACAGACACAAAAGTAGATGAACCATGTTCACCGGTGGGGGGACCCCAGAAGAGGCGATAAGGGGTGGCTTTGTGCAATGCAATTAAGCATAGCAGTGGCAAACAATATTTCCGTTGAGTTCTAAAGGGCTTAAAATGTAGAATTGTTGAACATGGCTATCTCTGAATAGATCTACAAACCGAATACAACAGTATTGCAGAGAGTGAGGCTACTGTTAAATAAATTGTGCACCTACAAGTGACTCTTTATAGCAGGGGGTCGCAAAGATTTTTAAATAAAGGGCCAGGCCACTGCCTGTCAGAGGGCATGGTTGGAATAAAAAAGATATTTGGAATTAAAAAATGCTTTGGTGTCAGTGGGAGTAAATCATGCCCTAGTGCCGGTGGAAGTAAAATATGCACTGGCACTAGTGGTCGGAGGAAGATCAAAATGTCATGGCACCGTTAGTCAGAGGAATTAAAAATGTGCTGGTGGTAAGTCGGAGTAAAATCTGTCCTGGTGCTGTTTGCTGGGGGGGAGCCCTGGCATTGGTGGTCAATAGTAGAGTTGCACCAATACCGGTGTTATCTGTGCGGATACTGAGCATTTGTACTTGTGCAGATGCTCCGATACCTAAACCAATACCCTTGCCGTGCGATTTAAGCCCATACAAGATAAATGGGCTCAAATCACACTGCAGTGTGGTGTGATTCCTGTCCAAATTGCAAGCAGTCCATATCCAGATAGAATTTCAGTCCCTTAAAGGAATGGAGGCGGTAGGGGAGGAGGTATCCCAGAAGCTGGCTGCATGGGACCATTACTGTTAGTGCAGGTTCATCTAACAAAGAATGGCCAGTGTATGTGCATGATAAATAATTTTTTTTAAAGAATTCAATACAGCAGGTTTCTCGTTTTGGATCTCTCGTCTGTACATATGCGCAGACTCTTATGGCTTAAAGTGGTTGTAAACCCTTACAAACCATTTTGACCTACAGGTAAGCCTAGATTAAGGCTTACCTGTAGGTCCAAGAAATATCTCCCAAACCTATACGGTTTAGGAGAGATTTGCCCGAAGACGGGCGCCGCTGTCTACGGCGCATGCAGGCACACTGAGTGTGGCATCCTCGATAACGAAGATGCCGCGCGTCTCGGCTCCCGTGCGCATTGCGCGGGAGTGACGTCATTGCGGCTTCGCCGAATGACAGCGGCGGAGCTGCGAGACCCACCGAGAAGATGGATGCGGCAGACTACAGGGGACAGTGGTGACTTCGCTGGCTCCTGTGTCAGGTAAGTGACACATAATTGGCTACTACGGTATGCGATGCATAGTAGTCCATTATGCTTTGCCTTTGCAGGGAATGAAAGAGGAAGTAAACTCATCAGGGTTTACTTCCTCTTTAAGAACTGGTCAGCCGATCTTCCTTGTAAAAAGTTATTGGCAGGTTTCCCTTTTCATGGGGAACATTTATTTGGTAATCATTTGGACAGATATATCCAAAAGATCTCCGCAGGGAAGAGTTCTCTACTTCCTGTGAAGAAAAGCATCAGACATCCCTCATTTGAAACCTCTGGGACTGCTTCCTCCAATGTTTCAGCATCAAGGTGGTTCCGCCGCCAACAGGGTGCTAGGGCCAGGGGCAAGCCCCGGGGCCAGACAAGGCCCTGGGTCCAAGATTCTGCTTAACCCAGCACCAAGCCCCCCTTTTAAAGGGACCCCCCCCCCCCCACTTCATCGAGTGGGAGGAAAGCTTCTGCGCTTTGGGAACATTTGGAGAACAATAATTTAGGACAAGTGGGTCACCTCAATTATATCTCGTGGTTACAAGCCAGAGGGTTTCCCCTCCAGAAGTTTTTAAGACCAAGCGTTCCCTTGGATCCGCCAAAAGAACTTATTGCTTCAGGCACTACATCATGCAGTAGAGGAATGTCATTTTCAGTTTGTGGCTTTATGCTTCGGGCTGGCTACAGCTCACCAGGTGTTCACAAAGGTCCTAGCACTAGTACTGGGTCATTTAAGGGCCCAAGGGATCCTAGTGCTCGGTATCTGGACAACCTTCTACTCGGAGATCACTGATTATAGGCTCTAGAAGCATGATATGCACAGTGCAGTATTTGAAAAGCTTAGGCTGGATCATAAATACCAAAAGGTCAGCCTTGAAACCAGCTCTAAGGCTAAAGTATTTAGGTCTAATCCTAGATACGGTTATATCGGCAGTCCATATCCCGGGAGTAGAGAACTGTAAGGCAGATTCTCAGCCGCTAGGAGATCTGCCGGGGAGAATGGTCCCTACACCCAGGGGCATTGCAGGAAATTCGCCAGTGTTGGGGATGGCCAGAGGTCGACCTATTGGCATCCAGATTCAGCAACAAGCTACAGCAATCTGTGTCCCGAACAAGGGATCCTCAGGCAAGATGCTCTGATAATTCCATGGAGACAGTACTCCCCTGGTTTATGCTTTCCCTCTGATCCCTCTCCTTCCACATTTGTTGCACAGGATTCCAAAAGAGGGGGTTCCAGTCATTCTGGTGGCACCAGCCTGGCCCAGAAGGCCCTGGTTCCCAGAGATTGTGGGCGCTTCCACTTCGCCCTTATCTACTGTCTCAAGGTCCCATATTCCACTCCAATTTACAGTCTCTAAATTTAACATCATGGCTATTGAAGCCAGGGTGCTGAAGGACTGTGGAATCTCAGGACCAGTAGTGTCTACCCTAGTGAATGCTAGAAAAGCTGTCAATAGGAAAATTTATCATAAGGTCTGGAAGACTTTACTTGCTCGGTGTGAGGCCAGAAAATGGTATCTTCGGAAATACGTGATTGGGAGAATTCTCTCTTTTTTACAGTCAGCTGTGGAAATCAAATTGGCTTTGAGTATAATCAGAGGTCAAGTTTCGGCCCTATCAGTATTCTTCCAAAGACCTTTAGCCTCCCATTCACTGATCTGAACCTTTTTATGCACAGGATTACTCGCTTGCTTCCCCCATCAGGTCACCTATGTGTCCTTGGGACTTGAACTTGGTGTTGTCTGTGTTACAGAAACAACCATTTGAACCTATCAAGGAAATACCATTAGACTTGCTGTCACGCAAGCTAGCCTTCCTGATGGCCATAACCTCGGCTAGAAGGGTGTCAGAGTTGGCGGCCCTTTCGTGCAGGGAACCATACTTGATCCTTCACCACGATAGGGTCTTGTTATGACCTGTTCTGTAGTTTTTGCCAAAAGTGGTGTCGGCCTTTCATTTAAATCGGAACGTTATTTTGCCTTCCTTTTTTTTTTTTTTTTTTTTTCTCCTTTTTCGGGGGGGGGGGGGGGGGGGCGGTCTTTGGACGTTGTCCGGGGAGTCAAGGTTTAGTTATCTAGATCTGAGGACCGGACTCCTTTTTTGTTTTACCAAAAGGACCCAAGAAAGGGCAGGCAGCTTCCATTGCCAATTGGGTCCGTCAGTTGGTCATTCAAGCCTATGTTCTGAAACGTAAAGCTCCTCCCTTTAGGGTGAGAGCTCATTCTACCAGGGGTGTAGGAACCTCCTGGGCTTTTCGCCATCAGTGGCTCAGATTTGTAAGGCTGCTACCTGGTTTTCAGTGCATACGTTCACAAAATGTTATCAAGTGGATGTTCAAGCAGCCGAGGGTTCAGTTTTGGCTGCAGAGTACTGCGGGCTGCCGTATAAGTTCTGATGGCTATTGCTTTGGCAGGGTATCTCCCTCCCCTCAAGACTATTGCTCTGGGACATCCCAGTAGGTAATGAATATTAGCCCGACTCTGTGTCCCATGATATATGAAAAAGAACATGTTTTCGTCATATTTTACCTGTAAAATGCTTTTCTTTGAGTACATCATGGGACACAGAGATCCCTCCCCTCTTTTTTGAGGATTCAGCGCGTGCTACAAAACTGAAATGCTTCCTGTGTGGGAGGGGTTATATAGGGGATCACTTCCTGTCTAAAGACCTTTGGTCTACCAGTGTCCATTCACCTGGAGATGGTGTATAACCCAGTAGGTAATGAATATTAGCCTGACTCTTGTGTCCCATAATGTACTCAAAGAAAAGGATTTTACAGGTAAATATGACGAGAAAATCCTATTTTTACAATGCATAATGGTAAAACGCCTTCACCCTTTAGACTCGCGTTGATACCAGTCATTTCGAATGACAACAACAGTCGTGTCTGTCAGTAACTACTGTATGGTTATGCTATATATGAATTTGAATTTTAAGATACAAATCCTTCTATTAACACTGATGACTTGTCTATAAATTGTAGGAGCGATTATTGATTTCAGATATGGCCATTGCTAGCTGTGAGTTCATGTTTGAGGAAACCCGGAACTATGTCAAGCAAAGGAAGGCATTTGGAAAGACTGTGGCACACTTGCAGGTATTTATTTTGCCCACATCTATGATAAAAATTGTAATTAAAGAAGGAAAATAGGCTACAGTATGTCCACTTTAAGAACATTTGATATATTGGTCCTTACCACCTGCAAATTACTTGAACCATTCTCTATAATATGAAGGTGTCCCCACTTCCTGTATCCACATTGGAATGATGGTGGTAACCTTTAATATTTTATTTACATCAGTCAATGGACTGGCATCCAGTAGGATCATTGAAAGGAAAAAATGCATTTTGTTTGTTTTCTTTGAAAGATTAACGTGTAAAATTGAGACCCTCAATTTTATGTGACCCCATTGGGGAGATTATTCCCTCTGTACTAGTGATCATTATCGGAAACAAAGTAAGGGAGAACTAAAATTGACAATTGTCCCCAGAACAAAAGGCAAGGGGAACATTTTTAATGTTGACAACATTTCTGGGGACAACTATCTAAATGTTCTTCACTTTGGGAGATGACCTCTAACTTCCTGTTGCTTATCTGGGTCAGGAAGTGAAAATACATCTCCATAATTGTACACAGACAACAAAAAATAAACTGGCTGGGGTTTTAATCCTTAGCCCTTGTACACACGGTCGGAGATTCCGACAACCAAATCCGACGGATTTTGTCCGAAACTGTTGCATACACACGGTCTGACAAAGTTGTCAGAAAATCCGACGTGATGCCGTTATTTCGTTACGACGGGACTACGTTCACGCTAGTAGCCAATAGCTTTGGTGTAGGAATTTTTGATCTGAGCATGCGTGGCACTTTGTCCGATTGGAATTCTCTACACATGATCGGAGTATGTCCGATCGGAGCATTTTGTCGGAAAGTTTTACCAACAAGTTGGAAAACTTGGTCCGTCGGATACTCCGACGGAAACAGTCCGATGTAGACCACACACAGTCGGAAAATCCGACAAAACTGTCCGATCGGACACATTCCGTCGGAATCTCCGACCGTGTGTACAAGGGCTTAGTCTTTCCAAAAGTTTTGACTATGCATACACTTTAACTCGCAATAGATGACTGGTGTACCTAATTATATGTAAAATTATGAACAGATAGGACATGATATAGCACATGGTGTAAAGAGTTGTTTGTGGTAATAAAATAAATAAGAGGACATTTATGTTAACAATCAATGCAATCTTTGATTTCCCTGCCTTAAGCTGAGCATTTAGCCAGTCCTATACTGTATTTTAACAAAGATGTATTACCATCCACTCCCTGAGTATTTGTTTCTTTGCTGTCTACATCTGGCTAGTTTAAAAAAAACTTTATAAAAAAAAAATAACACAGCACTTCTGGGCTATTGCCTCTAACTTTCCTGTCATTTGTAGGTGGTCCTTCAAAGCACGCCTAAAATGCACACTCGGTAAAGCATATTTAGCAATCACATATGGTGTGACTGTAGGCATAGCGTAAATAATCTGTGAATTAGTTACACAGCATTATTATTGTGCTTCCAACTTTTCTAAAATTAAACCATTTCAATATTTTATGATTTTACAATAGCAAGGAAATTAATTTGTTCACTGAATACTTTCCATATCTTGTCTCTTAAGACCGTGCAGCACAAGCTGGCAGAGATGAAAACGCAGATCTGTGTGGGTCGCACCTTCATAGACAGCTGTCTCCAGCTTCATGCGGAAAAACGCCTGGACTCTGCCACTGCTTCCATGGCAAAATACTGGTATGCATGTGAAAACAACCTTGCTGTATAACGAGAACAAATATATTGCCCTGTGTTCCATCTCTAACAATTGTACAGTTGTGCTCATAAGTTTACATACCCTGGCAGAATTTATAATTTCTTAGCTGTTTTTCAGAGAATATGAATAACACAAACTTTTCTTTCACTCATGGTTAGTGTTTGACTGAAGCCATTTATTAATCAACCGTGTTTACTTTTAAAATCATAATTGCAACAAACTACCCAAATGACCCTGATCAAAAATGTACATACCCCAGTTCTTAATACCCTGGATTGCCCCCTTTAACATCAATGACAGCTTGAAGTATTTTGTGGTATTCGTGGATGAGGCTCCTTATCTCCTCAGAAGGTAAAGCTGACCATTCCTCTTGCCAAAAATTCTTGGGCTGTCTTGCATGAACTGCACGTTTTTGGGATCCTCCCCAGAGTGGCTCAATGATATTGAGGTCAGGAGACTGAGATGGCCACTCCAGAACCTTCACTTTATTCTGCTGTAGCCAATGACTTGGTCTTGTATTTTGGATCCTTGTCATGTTGGAATGTCCAAGTACGTCCCATGCGCAGCTTCCTGGCTGATGAATGCAAATGTTCCTCCAGTATTTTTTGATAACATACTGCATTCATCTTGCCATCAATTTTGACCAAGTTTCCTGTACCTTTTTTTTTTTTGTAGCTCACACATCCCCCAAAACATCAGCAATCCACCTCAGTGTTTCACAGTAGGAATGGTGTACCATTCATCATAGGCCTTGTTGACTCCTCTCCAAATGTAGCATTTATAGTTGTGCCCAAAAATCACTCAAAATGACTTTGTGCCAGAAGGTTTGAGTCTTGTCTCTGTGCTGTTTGGCGTATTGTAAGCGGGATACTTTGTGGCATTTGGGTAGTTATTGCTTTCTTCTGGCGACTTGGCCATGCAGCCTATCTTTCTTCAAGTGCCTCCTTATTGTGAATCTTGGAGATGAAGAAGTTTGAACACTGCTGATTGACATTCTCAATTCCCTGTATATCTTTTTATATCCCTTTCTTGTTTTTTTACAGTTCAACTACCTTTTTCCACAGATCCTTTGACAATTCTTTTGCTTTCCCCATGACTCAGAATCCAGAAACGTTAGTGCAGCACTGGATAAAAGATGCAAGGGTCTGTCAGGAGTCCAGAAACTCATTGCGAAAATATAATTATATATATATATATAATCACACACACTACAGACAAACAAAGTCAGCTACAGTGTGGGCCTTAATTACCGGGAGGGTGTCCATGGACGTCCTCCCGAGCAAGCACTCGCTGTCTTTATTTATTTTTTCCCTCACACTGTCGGCGTGAGGGGGAAGAAAAGCTGATCACCTGCTTATGTCAGAGGGACATCTGTCCCTCACACATTAAGCCGCAGCTGCATTTTTGGTGCCTGCCAGTGCCCACTATGCCACCCACCAGTGCCACCTACTATTGCTGCCAATCAGTGCCCATCAGTGTCACCTGCCAGTGCCACCTGTCAGTGCCCATAAGCGCAGCCTGATCAGCGCACATCAGTGAAGGAGAAAGCAAAAAAAAACAGCATCAATTAAATACCACCAAAAGAAAGCTCTATCTGTTTGAAAAAAATGATAAAAATGTCATTTGGGTACACTGTAGAATGACCACACAATTGTCATTCAAAGAGTGATAGCGCTGAAAGCTAAAAATTGGTCTGGGCAGGAAGGGGGTTTAAGTGCCCCGTAAGTAAGTGGTTAATAGCCATTAAAACCTCTTTTGTGTCAACTTGTGTGCATGTTATCAGGCCAAAATCACCAGGGAATGTAAACTTTTGATCAGGGTCATTTGGGTAGTTTCTGTTGCCATTATGATTTTAAAAAGTGTAAACACTAACCATGGGTGTAAGAGAAAATCATTCATATTCTCTGAAAAATGGCCAGGAAATCATAAATTTTGCCAGGATATGTAAACTTATGAGCACAACTGTATTTCATTTGTAGTACTCTAGCATGTAGAGGGATGGCCTATACCGTAGGTTGCATCGGTAAACAAAACTTTAGATTGGCATGTTTTGCTGAATTGGTTTCCTGGCATTGCTGAGTAATGCAAAATCACTTAAAAGGGTTAAACTGGTTGACCACGATCCCGGTCTCCATGGTGCTGTTCTTTTGAGCTCTTTCGCAAACTTGGCACTTATTCCCACCTGATCTTTTCATAGCATTGTCTGGCTAAGTAAAAGTGGCCATAAAATTTCCCTATTTACAAGCACATAAAGTGCAGGTTTTTAACACTGAGCTATGTGAACTGACCAATTGGACTACATATGCTTTCCTGGCTGCATTCTTGCATTTTTATGATGCGTTTTTATTGACTTCTCATCAATGGCCTCCAAAAAACTTTTCAGGTTCTTGCGTAAAGATTGCGTACAGACTGACCATCTATTGTAACATCAAGTGTTCTCTGTTAACCTGTATCTGTTCAGCTGTTGTGAAAATACAGATTCCAGCAGTCTGTCAGTTAAGGGTTGCCTAGCACTAGCACTCCACAATACATGCATGTGAGACTGTGTGTGTGTGTGTGTGTGTGTGTGTGTGTGTGTGTACACACACACACTTGTGAGAATATAGATATTCAGTCACTTGGAAACGCTCTCCTACTCACCTTGCTAAAATATCGCTCATGTATATTAACCCCAGAAAATCATATGGGGCATAGTATATAAAGAAAAGAGGGAAGAGAGCCTCATTGTGCAAAGTACATTCATAACATTAGTTTATTAAAGATATCTACCTACAAAGCTGATAAACACAGGCATTCGGTATACAATCTCGTCCAATGCCACAGCGACTGACTTCTTCGCTACTTCCTCTGCCCGGCGCACGATTCGTTGTAAGAGACGACATCACTGGGGGAACAGGATTAGGAATACATGTATCTGTGGATACTTAGACCAGCACTGTCTCGTGGAAAGAAGAATTTGGGTACAAACCAGAGATCGTCATTCATTGCAAGGTAGACTGAGCAGCACATTGTGGCTCTAATGGGCCTTATGAGCTTGGGAAAGCAAAAGCTAGTAAAGCAAATGGTGGAGGCTCTACTCCAGTCCAGAGAGGGTGGAGCCTTACAAGAAGAAATGGATGAACGAATGGTTCTTATAGCAACAATGCTTTTTATTGTTGCAAAAGCATTATCTATTTTTTACGCTGCCTACTGTCTTTTTTTTTTTTTTTTTTTTTTTTTTTGTTATTTGTACTATTACAAAATGAAAAAAAAAAAAAGCATCTGGGTGCATATGGTCAGTAATACTTGATTAACTGTACAATGTTCCTGTTTAAATACACCACTTCACTATGAGCCGCAGATCCATCTTTGTGAATCTTGGAAATTCTCATGTTGAACTTGTATGTATTTGATGGTAAAGATCTTCTGTTACAGGGCATCTGACCTCCAAAACAGCATAGCCAATGAAGGTGTTCAGCTCCATGGAGGCTGGGGCTACATGTGGGAATATCCTATTGCAAAGTAAGTTGTTGTTTTGTTTTTTTCACTGCACAACAGAATTGTACAATGTTTATTTTTTTATTTTAAATGAACGTTAAAGTTAAAATGTCACTTGCTGCTGCAATAATACTGTAAAAGTAGGGAAGAAGGGGAGGACTCTCCTTTTTTAACAGGCGCCTACGTCAATAAATGTCCAGGAGCTACACCCATTGCTTAGATCAAATAAAGGTCCTC
Source organism: Lithobates pipiens (assembly GCF_037356315.1). Taxonomy (NCBI): domain Eukaryota; kingdom Metazoa; phylum Chordata; class Amphibia; order Anura; family Ranidae; genus Lithobates; species Lithobates pipiens. The sequence continues at coordinate 139,412,575 of NW_027507784.1, forward strand.
AAAATACGCTCTCCTAGCAAAATACCTACAAAACACAAGAGGAGTCATCGCCAGCGTAACTCAAACCTATAACACTAATCAAGAATAAAAACCTGGCTTAGACTCTACTCCCCAATTACAATTATATATAATCAAAAAAACAACCATTGCTGCAATCCAGAACTCCCTAGTGTGCTGTAGTTTTAGTACCCTGCTATGTGTTGTGTTTCTTCCCACCAACCCCTATGTTGCTGCTTTGTCCTCTAGTGAGTTAGGGATCAGTGGAAGGAACACACCATGAAGGGGCATTCTATTCTGCACATCCAGAAGTGGCACATGACAGAAGCAGCTATAGCTGCTAAAGTTCTGTAGTGATCACCTACTGGGAAGTAAAATTTCTTGTGCTCTGAAGTCTAGTAGCAAGTGACAGTGTCACTTTAAAGGAAAGTATCTGAAAAATGACAGTCAATGATGGATCCTCTTTACTTTAGCAAAATAACCAATAGAATAATAAAAAAAAAGCCACCATACTGTTGGCTAAGTAAAAACAGGCCTGTGACCCTGGTGCAAAGGAAAACAGGCGTAGCATGAAAAATTGATACTCTAGGACAGTGGTCATCAACCCTGTCCTCAGGGCCCACTAACAGGCCAGGTTTTATGTATTACCTTGGGGATATGCAGACTAGAATACTGCAATCACTGAGCAGCAAATATCACCTGTGATGTATTTCAGTTATCTTGCAAACCTGGCCTGTTAGTGGGCCCTGAGGACAGGGTTGATGACCACTGCTCTAGGAGCATAGCTTTCCCCATTTATATTGGTAATGCAGCAATAGAGGAATGCGCTCTTTGCTGCCTTTCATACCCAGAATGGAAAAAGTAAGTACTATGATGTCTCACAACTGCCAGTTAGATTCAAGCCTTCTTTGGAAGTTTGAATATTATTGTCAATGTAAGAAATGGAGAAGTAGCAAATCACAGGCTCCTCAAACTACAATCCTCCTACACACCTTCTGAGGTGCTCACTGGATTCTGAGTACAGTGGACTTTCAGAGAACTCAGATTAAGAAAAATAGTCAACCTGATTATTGTACAGCTGTAGTATGATGCTCACTGATTAAGTTTACCTATTGCCTGCTCTTTAAAATATGAATGGGGGCTGACATTGCAGGATTCCTGAAAATGCTAGTTGCTTGGCTGCGTCTGACTTCAATATGTTTGAATTACTGACCTGAAATAAGCATGCTGGAAATAAGTAAGAGTAAAGATACAATTTTTCAGTTTCCCGTTCTGAAACTAATTTTATTAAAGGCATGCCTAAAATAAATGATTACATTTCTCCCTACTTTAATTTTTATAACATTTAGAGAAATGTTAACACAGTCCTGTATCATTTGGACAGTTCAGTATTTGCAGCCTGCAGTTCACTCACATTAAAGCACAATTTAACTTAAGAACAAACATCTATTTTATTGCAGTGCATAAAAAAAGGTATATTTTTTGTGTAACCTACTATTCCCATCATCCCCCTTGTAATGAAGATTAGGTTCTAATCCTTCCCTGCTCTAGTTAAATGTAACAAAGCCTTTGTCTGGAGTGCCACCTTAATAGAAACCTAGAAAAGTGACGGCAAAAAAAAGGCAGGGTAGTCCATGTCTGCCCATATTATTATTATTATTATTATTATTATTATTATTATTATTATTATTATTATTTATTATTATTATTCATTTTATTTTATTTTTATTTTTTTTACATGTTTTGTATTTATTTTATTTTTTGTTTGCATTTAAGATTGCTCCGCCTAAGTATTGCTGCGATCTTCAATACACTGTAAAAAACAAACACAAGGGGGCACAAACGCCTGGTGCATTACCCCCATAACCACGTATTAAAGCAAAACTATATTCTACTCACAGATGACATTAGGCTTATCAGACACACCACTCCAGCAGGTAGGACGGGTGTCCTCATCCAATTCCACATGGTTGAGAGGCTTACAATTTTCAAGAGACAAGTCCTGCGGAACGGGGCTTGTCCCTCGGAACATGCAAGCCTCTCAACTGTGTGGCATTGGATGAGGACACCCGTCCTACCTGCTGGAGTTGTGTGTCTGATAAGCCTAATATAATCTGTTTGTGAGTAGAAAATAGTTCTGCTTGTAATGCATTAGGCCAGTGATGGCGAAACCTTGGCACCCCAGATATTTTGGAACTACATTTTCCATGATGCTCGTGCACTCTGCAGTGTAGTTGAGCATCATGGGAAATGTAGTTCCAAAACATCTGGGGTTCCAAGGCATTAGGTATTTGCACCCCCCCCCCCCCCCCTTGTGTGTGTTTTATTTTTATTTATTTTTTTTTATTTTTTTACAATGTCTATAGAAAACCCTGGGGCTATACCCACTGACCCCCAAACTTCATGGTTCATTCTGAGAATCAGGGTTGTGGTTCTTGGCCTAAACCTACTGCATGTAAATGTTGATATGTATAGTTTTCTATGAGAGTCTGTCATTATTTTGAATATTGCTCATCAGTAATGGGAGCACCGCTTGCATTCTTTCTTTTGCAGAGCCTACGTGGATTCTCGAGTACAGCCAATCTATGGTGGCACCAATGAGATTATGAAGGAGCTTATTGCAAGAGATATTGTAAAGGACAAATGAGCTTCCTGTGTAGACAACACCCAGTGCCTATAACATATGTGAAATGTTTTGTCCAAATTGCCAACTTTTTAATACTGACTGATTTTGAGCGATCGTTACTTGTATATAAGGCCTCGTTCACACAGGCGCTTTTCAGTGTACACCTGTGTTTTTAGCTATAGGGTCTTGTGATTAATGCATGTGGCCTTGAAGACCTGCAGATACCTCTGTTTAGTCTCCTTCACGTTGCTCTGAGTGTACTACATGTCCCATTTGGGGCTTTTTGATTATACGTGGGAGTAACCTTAGACCTTTAAGGTTGGCTAACAACTGCCTCATATTTTGCCATGATCTGTTTATCTCTTCACCATTGTTATTTGGCTGGAGCTTTATTAGTTTAAAGCTGGCCATAGATGGTTCAAAATTCTGGCGATTAAGCAGGAACCAGACAAATTTCAGTTCAATTTCATCTATGTGCAGGCTGGTTATTCTTTTACTGAAGTAAATCTATTGATAGACTACAGTACAGCCAGTCTGTTTTTTTATTTTATTTATTTTTTTATTTTATTTTTTTTCCATTCTGTTCCTGCCAGTGTCTATATCCACCAGCCTTGATCATTGTATACTGACAGCTGGAAAACCTGCTGTCAGAATAGGAAAGAAAATTGCATAATGTGAGGCCTGCCTTGGTGTCTTACTAATTAATTTATTGTTTTTTGAATGTACACTTTTGTCTAAACCAAGTCAAATTTTACAATAAATGTTTTTTAAAGTTAAACCACATGGGTCCTTCTTGATAACCACTTTACACATTTTCACGCATGGAACCTGGCTTGGCCCTGACCCCACTCTCTCCTTATTGGCTCACTGGCTGTGATTTACGGTAGCGGGAGCCAATGGCAGAAGAGACCTGGGCGAGCCGGGGCTCTCGGGCAAGTATTTGGGGAGGCTGCTGCACACAGACTGTGTTTTTTTCTCTTCATGCAAAGAATGCATTAAGGTAAAAATCCTTGAGCCTTTGCAACCTTTACAACCCACAACTTTGCAGTAAAACTGAAGGCAAAACATTTTTTTCACTTTGGATAGAGTAAGGGTTATAACCCCAGTCATGTTCTTTTTTGATCATCTGTGTCCCGTTTTATTTCCCTTTACTTCCTGTGTACTGTGGCCAAAACCAAAAGTGAAAAGAAATCCCTGCAAAGTGAAGGAATCCATAGTTGTCACCAGAACTAGTGTCCCTATTGGAAGATTTCCCTTCTATTCCTGTTCTGAGGACAAACTTTTTGGATTTTCTTTTAAGCCCCATACACACTATCAGTTTTTCTGCTGAGTTATTCCTTCAGATTTACCAAAACCATATAATATGAGGTCAAACCTTAGGAGTTTCAATTTGTATGCAATCAGGCAGGCCCTTGATCTACATGGTTTTGGTAAACCTGAAGGAAAAACTCAACAGAAAAACTGATAGTGTGTATGGGGCTTTACTTCCACTCTTGATGATAGAGGTGAACTGGATAAACAGAGAGGATACATCAACCCCAATGGAGACACAAAGCGCAATAAAAAAAAAAAAATCTGACAGTTGTACTAATGTTACCTTTAGTTATACTTTAAAGACTTTTACTGTAAATGTCCTTTTAATCCTCCCAACCCCCTGGGTGCAGCCTATCTGGTAAAATACATACTTTACTCTCTGTTCCAGTGATATTCACTCTGCGCAATTGCCTGGGACCACACAGCATTTGCAACAAAAAACATCCCCATCAAGCCCTCTCCCTACCATGCATGCACACCCTGGCCTCTTTCGATCCTACAGATAAGTCACTGGACTACTGGAGGCCACAATGGCTATAGCCCATCCATAAAAATATTCCTACACCATAGGAGAGCTTGGTGGGGACAGTTTTGTTGCAAAGGCTCCAGCAGGCAGGCTGCACAGTTAACCACTTGATCTTGGGAAGGTCTTACCCCCCTTCATGACCGGGGCATTTTTTTGCTGTTCAACACTGCTCTACATAAATAGAGCTTTCTTTTGATGGTATTTGATTACCGCTGGGTTTTTTATCTTTTTTATTATATCAACAAAAAAAGAAAATTTGGGGGGGGGGGGGGGGAAGATATCTCTACTTTCTGTCATAACACATATCCAATAAAAAAAAAAGCAAATTTCTTCATAAATTCAGGGCAAAAGGTTTTCAGCTACATGAGTTTGGTTAAAAAAAAAAAAAAAAATCACAATAACTGTGTTATTAATTGGCTTGTGTGAAAGTTATAACAATGGTATATTTAAATAGCTATGATGCTATACTATTAATGGCAGTGATCAGCGACTGATGAATCACAGCCAGAGTGGTGCAATTCTACTTGCGATTCCGATACGCTCCAATATGAATATGAAACTACATTCCCCATGATGCTTCACTACACTGCAGAATGCATAAGTATTATGGGAAATGTAGTTCCAAAACATCTGGGGTGCCAAGGTTTGCCATCACTGCCTAAGACAGTTCTGCACCTATTTTGTTTTGCTTTTTTTTTTTCCTCCTAAACTTTCTTATAGCGTGGCAGAAATCAAGAGGGGAGATGAGTATTTATAAACACCAATGAATCCAGACAAATATTCTAATGTTTGTCTAACAAATACCTAGAAATCATGAGAACTCCTCTGAGAAGGCAGAGGAGCTTCCAGGTAAAATCTGTCTGTTTTGAATTGCTGCATCCTTTTGCCAACTGCCATTTGTGGGATCAGACATTCTGTATCTATGGAGGAAGAATTCCCGGGACACGTGGATGTTATTGTAATAATCAAAGTAAAATGAAATGAATCATAGTACCGATCATTTTTTATTTTATTTTTTGTCTTGAGCAATCTACTACAGTGCAAAAAAAATAAAAAATGCTCGTTAGACCCCCATTCGCACATAAATGTTTTCACGTGACTTTTTGCACATATTTGAACTGCTTTAGTATCAAATCAGACGGCCTCTTCCACTTCATAACACTGGAGATTGTATGGTGTATGTATGTACAGTAGTGCCTTATAGTGGGCATATACACTTCACTTTAATTTCTTGCGATTCAACCAAAATTCTGAAATCGATTGAATAGCCATAACTCACTTAATCGATTTAAAGCAGTTGAAAAACTTAGACATGAAATATGAACAAAGCATATCCCTCTATAGTGTATACTTACAGGCGTGCGCACCGCACATGGTATGCCAGATGTGCCTGGGCACAGACTAATCACCTTGTGCGTATTAGCATTATCAATCTGGTTGATTTAATAAAGGCAAATAGGCTGTGCACTTTGCAAAATGCAGTAACTCCAGAGCTTAGTAAATGAGGTAACTCTTCGTTTTGCAAAGAATACCCAATCACAAGCAAGGAAAAAAAAAAGCTGAATTTTTGCTTGAACATGATTGGATGATGGAAGTCAGCAGTGCTTCTGCTTGTTTATGAAGCTCGGGAGCAACTGCATTTTGCAAAGTGCGCAGTCTATTCGCCTTTAGTAAATCAACCCCGATGTGCGCAGGTGGGGAGATGAGAAAGATCTCCGTCTTACTGGCTCTATCGTCAGAGAAGCCGGTGTTCTGTTGATATGTGCCCATCGTCAAAGTGCCCGCTCATGTGCAGAACGGAAGAGCATGCCAGATGATTTCCCGATCGGCTGGAGTGACGTGACCATAGTGCATGTGCACATCGCAGCAGCCTTTTTTCGATGTGAGATTTCTCAGGCACAATTGAATGATGTGCAAACAGCAGAGGGACACCGTTATATTGTGCCTCGCTGTTGTGCCATGGGTTTACAGAGAGGCACAATCTGACATCTACGGTGTCCCACTGCTCCTTGCTTAGCATTAACTTGTGGCCGAGAAATTGTATCTCCTGTCGAAAAAACCCTCCTACGATGTGCGCATGCGCTATGGTAATGTCACTCCAGCCGATTGGGAAATCCGCTGGAGTGCTGTTCCATTCTGCGCATGCATGGGCACTTTTCAACGGAGGGCACAAATCGATCACCGGCCGGAATATCAATGTGCCAGGGTCATATATATGTAAACACACACATGCATCTGTGATTGAGCTTTGGGGTGCAGACCTTAATGTAATAGGCTGCACACATTTATGTGTGTATTGTCTCAAAACCACTAAGGGGTTATTTACGAAAGGCAAATGCACTTGGAAGTAAAGTCACTGTAGATCTGAGGAGGATATGCATGGAAACTAAAAAACAGCATTTTAGCTTGCACATGATTGGATGATAAAATCAGCAGAGCTTCCCCTCATTTCAGATCTACCCCTTAGATTTAGAGCGACTGCACTTCCAAGTGCACTTGTAGTGCAAAGTGGATTTGCCTTTCGTAAATAACCCCCTAAGTGTCTTCCCTTCCCTCCCCTCCAATCGGCTCTCAGCTCAGAGCTCTCAATGAGCTCTGAAGAGTGTAACTTCAGCTCTCCGCCCTCTTTTTTCTGAATTCTCAGACAAGCTTAAATATTCAGATAATCTAAACAATATAAAAAGAAAAGCTGCGCTCAAAAACAAAAAAGTGTTCTAAATACAAACTTCATACAATTAACAGCGTAAGTGATCAAATAAAGTTTTAAATTTAAAGTGAGCGTGAGTATCAAATAGTATATAATTTGAATTGAATAAAAGTATATGAAACATGTAATAAATAGATCATACAAAAGTGATCACCTATGTCAGTGATGGCGAACCTTGACACTCCAGATGTTTTGGAACTACATTTCCCATGATGCTCCACTACACTGCGTGTAGTGGAGCATCATGGGAAATGTAGTTCCAAAACATCTGGGGTGCCAAGGTTCGCCATCACTGACCTATGTCGTCTAATCAGACCTAACAAGAACCTGCAAATGCAGAAAAGTGAATAACACAAAATAAATATGTATGCCCTCATATAATCACACTTATAAATTCATAATCCACAAAAACACAAGTAAATGCAAGGTAAAGTGAAATAGACAAGAAAAATTAGTCCATTGAAGTCCCAACGGTTGATATTAATCAGCAAGTGATGTTAATTCGTTTAAAGTGAAAAAAAGGGGAAACTGACACCCACATCTCTTCGTGAAAAAAGCAATCCAAAAGAAGCACCTCCACCGATAAGAAGAACTTATCGCTTACTGGGCGCTTACTGGAACTTGAGATCTCAGTATTACCTGAGATCAAAAAGACACATAACTCAGAGATCTGGCTGAACCATCACAGGAACCACACCGGAATGTCCTCAATGTAGATACCAGGCGGTGAAGCGAAAGTGCCACAATTCATATAAACAAAGCAGAGAGAGCTCGCATAGCGTAAAAAAAAAAACCCTTATTTATTTTAAATGATAAAAGTTAAAACCGATACAGTCACATGAATGAAGATAATATAAACGTTTTTCAAAAACGAGCCGGCCGGCTCTCAACTACCGCTCCGCACTTCTGGGTCTTGCGTAAACGCGGTGACGTCAGCATGCCGTACCTCTCTACACGTTTCGTCACTAGACGGACGTGTTCACGGGAAGATATATATTCTATATTCAGCACTTTGAACAGATGTAGAAAAAAAGACTGCAAATAATCAAGTACAAGTTATGTAGGAGCAATTGTTTCATCCCTGTGTATAACCTATTCGCTTCACTGGGTATATGTGAGGGTTTACATGCACTTTAACCACTTGCCGTCCGCCATATAGCAGAATGACGGCGGCAAAGTGGTTTTAATACCCTGACTGGGCGTCATATGACATCCTCAGGATATTAAGCTGATGCGCGCCCCTGGGGGCGCACATCGTGGCAATCGTTGTTGTGATGTGTCAGTCTGACACCCCGCAACACTGATCTAGGTAAAGTCTCTGACGGAGACACTTTACCACATGATCAGCCATGTCCAATCACAGCTGATCACAATGTAAATAGGAAGAGCCGGTGATCGGCTATTGGTGGCTCTCCTGCCAGGGGCGTCTGTGCTGATGGTTTATCAGCGCAGCCCCCCTCAGATCCTGCCCAGGACCACCATCATGCCATCCACACTGGACCATACCTGGTGGTCTTCCTAGACCCCCAAGGAAATGCACATCTGTGCCCAGGCAGCTGCCAATCAGTGCTCACTGACAATGCCTACCACTTCCAGTGCCACCAGGGATGCTCATCAGTGCCTCATATCAGTGCTGTGTATCAGTGCCGCCTCTCAATGCCCATCAGTGCTGCATATCAGTGCCACCTACCAGTGCCCATTGTCAGTTCCTGCTCATTGGTACCACCTCATCGGTGCAGCCTTATCAGTGCCCATCAGTGAAAGAGAAAACATACTTATTTACAAAATTTTATAGCGGAAACCATAGCAAAACTTTTATTTTTATCAACATTTTCTGTCATTTTTTATTTGTTTAGTAAAAAATAAAAATCGCAGAGGTGATCAAATACCACAAAAAGAAAGCTCTATTTGTGGGAACAAAAGGATAAAAATGTACTTTGGGTAAAGTGTAGCATGACTGTGCAATTGTCATTCCAAGTGCAACAGCACTGAAAGCTGACAATTGTCCTGGGCAGGAAGGTGTATAAGTGCCCGGTATTGAAGTGGTTATGTCAGATTCCATCAAGCTGACTCGATCATCCAGAGCAGAAAAGTATTGATCATTTTGTAACAGTCTGCAGTGCGGAGATGATTCAATCATACATGTGATCATATTTTTGATTGATTGGATTGTAAGGTTGCATGGTGGAAACAAAGATACAATTGATGGTTTACAATCTCCACTTTCCTGTGTGTGGCGTATTGATTGACTGTGGCGTCGGCTTACAATTTGTTCTAGTGTGAGAGATCGATTGTAAAGTGATGATTTATCAAAGTGTATGTGGCCACCATAATAGTGGAGTTTACCTCATTCTGGGAGATTTCCTCCGACTTCCTGTTGTGCCTCTGGGACAGGAAGTGAAGAGAAATTTTCCCGATAACAGCAAAAAAACGAAAAAACAAACAGCCTGGAAGGGTCTATAGTCCTGCTTTACACTATTGAAAACTAATACAAAAAAAAGTATACTTTAATGCAGTTTCCAGGATAGAAGCTCTTTTCAGTGTAACATTGTGCGATCTTGTCGCTGTGTGTATAGTGGATGAGTTGTTCTGCTGAACACATGTGGCGCTGATGTCACACACAACACTCCACCACCTTCTCATTCATAATATTTACACCATGACGTAGACTGTTACTCCGCTCCCCGCCCCCAGTACAATACTCGTCTATTCCCCTAATGGAACGCCCACTGGTCGGATTTAATTGGCTTATCGTTCGCTTTATTTGCTTAAACACGCCTAGCCCTCCTGCTATTGGACGCGAATGAAACGAGCCCTCTTGCCGGCGATTGGCTCCCACCTGACGTTTCTCGCCCACTTTTTAGCAGAAGGCGGCTGATTGGTGGAGCGGGCTGCGCTCTGTTGTAGCCTGAAGTCTCCGGTGTCATGTCGTGTCAGAGGGAGCTCGAGGTAGCGGCGGAGGGTGATCGGGATGTCTGGTGGTGACGGAGGGAAAGAGGTGCGCAGATCACCGAGCTCCAGATCCGAATGAACCGAGTGATCTCCGAGACAACTCTCCCCGGACTTCTTCAGAGGCACAGCGACTCCTCTGTCCGGACCGATCGCGGAGCTTCTCAGGTAACGATCGGTGATGGTTCTCTGTACAGATCGCGGGGCCGGTGTGCGGTGACTTGTCTTAGGAGTGCGCGGGGGCGGAGCTTAGCAAACGTTTACTGAGGCGCAGATATTAGTAAATACGTATTACCTGAGGGGGGCTGAGAGAGTGTGACGTCTGATCGCAATGCCACTTTCCTGGCCGTCATGATAATCTATCAAAGGATGCGGTGATTTTGGAACACACAGGCACAATAGTAAACTTTATTTATTTATCTATTTAATATATAAACCATAAAACAAAACTTTTTTTTTGCATGGAGCAGGGAAAGGTTTGGAACTCTGTCAGGTGGGAGTTTATGTATTTATTTATTTTGTGTAATTTTTACATTTTTATTTTACCTTTTTTTTTGTTTGTTTTTTTAAATCTGAGACAGATCATACACACGCCAGTAAGGTTTTGTACACATCTGTGACTGTTACCTGCATTTAGGGCATCAGTAAGAAATAATGGAACAGCACCACCATCCCAGCGTGCTGGTTGGATGGCACCGCCATGATCGCCATCACAGTTTTTTTGGCTGTGCTGGGAGCCTGTCTGTCCTCCAATCATCAGATTTGTGCATAGCCTTTCACTCGGAAGACCAGTGTACTGCTGCTTCCCCACCACCAACCTTTCCAAACCCTGAGAACAGAGGTTATGTGATCACTTATATAAAAAAAAAAGAAAGAAAAGGAAACCAATGTATGGTGTTATATATAATATACATAATTTTGCTGGATGTCCAAATGGGATAGACGAAGGAAGAAGAAGGAGTCCAAAGAGGAAATTCAGGTAATCCCCTGGGATCAAGCAAAGTGTAATAGTGCTTAAAGCGGGAGTCCGCCGGGAGTCCGTCTTTTTTTTTTTTTTTAAAAGCCAGCAGCTACAAATACTGCAGCTGCTGACTTTTAAAATAGTGACACTTACCTGTCCAGCGCGCCCGCCTGCGCATGCGCGAGTCGCGCTGCGCAATAAGGATGGTCCCGCTGCCTCTGGGATCTGTGTGTTTCCCAGCAGGCAGCGGGGGACTTTCGGAAAGGGGCGTAATCTACGCCCCTTTCCGCAGAGAGCTATCCTGGAAGTGGGTGCAGATACCTGTACTGTACAGGTACCTGCACCCCCCCCCCTGAAAGGTGCCAATTGTGGCGCCGGAGGGGGGGAGGATTCCAAGGAGCGGAAGGTCCACTTTAGGGTGGACCTCCGCTTTAATTAAAATATATTCTATTGGTAGGTAATCAGCACCAGCTGTGTTGTTTATAAAACGACAACACCCTAGCATAAAATTTTCAGAGATGGCACATAGTGATACCAGATACAATGCTTGATATGTTTAACCACGAGTAACAAAGACCACATATGGAAACAGTCTCTCGTCACCAAACAGCAGTAATGAGGCTTCTTCCTTTGTCTATCCCATTTGGACATCCAGCAGTAAACATATTTTTCTTTAACATCAGATACACACTGATCTCCATGTGTAATAAGCCCCTGAGGAAAGGATAAGCCCCTGAAATGCGTTGGGCTCAATTCTTAAACGCAGGAGACTGTATCAGTGTCATTTTGTATCGCTATGTTTAATTAAATGTATTGTTTTTAACCAGTCAAGTGTAATGTTGCACATGCACTGACTTCTTTTTTTTTTTTTGCTTTTTTTGCATCAGTTTATAGCACGCCATAATCTCTCGTCAACAAATTTGTGGCAAGTTTTACGCCCTTGTGATTTTGGGGTGCCCTTCTTCTTATCGCCACTATTTTGCCTATTGGCAGTGCTGCTTTGACATCACATGCAATCCTTTTTCCTTTTTTCCTTTTTTTAACATCTTCCTCGATTTTATTTTTATTTATTTTAAAGAAATTCGGAAAAGTAGGAATATTACAAAAATATGCTTCCTATTCCATAAACTTATATTTTCCCGTCCCCTCCCCCTCAGATCTCCCTTCCCAACCCCCCCCTCTCTCTCTCCGTCTCTCTCTCCCGCCCTCTCCCTCCCCTCCCCTCGGGACCACTCATTCTGGGACATTCCCTTGTTTCTTATACTCCAACCATTTTCCCCATTTGCTATGATAAATTTCCACTTGATCTCCTCTTTTAAATATTGATTCCTCCATTGATCTTAACCACTCTACTTTAGCTAACCATTCCCTCATGGATGGGGGTTCAACAGAGCCCCATCTCTTTGGGATCAGGCTTTTTGCAGCAATCAATAAGTGAGGTACCAATGAATTTTTATATTCTCCTATTGTTTTATCAGTGTCATGGAATAGACATGTCCAAGGATCCTTCTTTACCTGTTCCCCTGTTATCTGGAAGATGTTTCCTATTATTTTCTCCCAATAAAGGCCAATCTTACCACACTCCCACCAGATATGTGCAAAAGTTCCCACCTTATCACAACCCCTCCAGCAGAGTGCTGATATGTCCGGCCTTCTCTTATGCGCTCTTTGTGGGACAATATACCATCTTGCCATTAATTTAAATGACATTTCCGCTGACATATTGTCCTTAGATATTGTACCTGCTATTCTTAAAATCTTCTTTCTACGTTCCTTATCTCCCAGAGTACCCAACTCTTCTTCCCATTTTTTTAAAAACAGTGGTTCTCCTGGTTCCTTTTCCTCCTCCAGAATTTTATAGATTTTGGACAAACTTTTTTTTTTACAGCCCGGGTCTGAAAGTATTCTCTCCATAGGTCTAAGATCTCCTTCCCCGCGGAGTGGTCGGGGTAGCGCCTGAACAAAATGTTTAATTTGTGCATATCTCCAGCTGTCTAATTTCCTACATCCCCATTTTTGTCTTATTTCTCCTAAAGTACAAACTCTGTCCCCGTTCATCACATCTTTCAAAAAAATATCATCCCTTTTTGCCCATCTTGTGAAATAAACATATTCTTCCTTCCCTGGTTTAAAAAAACTTGTGTCTAATAAAGAAATTAAAGGTGAATTGTGCTGCCAGTGATTTAATTCGCCCACTTTATCCCATATTCTAAACAAATTAGTAGTTAGTGGGTTAGTGCTTCTCCCCAAGTCACGGTAGTCCCTAGGTATCCAGATCCTTTTTCCTAAATTAACTCCACTTTGTGTTTTCTCTATATTTACCCACCCTTTATCGCCTTTATCATACACCCAATCCACCACCCGTGAGATTACTGCTGCCTGATAATATCTTCTAAAGTTCGGGGCGGCTAATCCCCCTTCTACTTTCCCCCTTTCCAGAGTCGCATATGAGATTCTGGGATTCCTACGTCCCCATATATGTTTTAAAATTAGGGTTTGGAGTTTCCTAAAGAACTCCTGCGGAACTTTTATTGGGATCATTTGAAACACATATATCAGTTTTGGTAAAATAAACATTTTCAACGCGTTTACTCTTCCTATTAGCGACAGGGGCTTATATCTCATGCGTTTAATACATTCTTTCACCCTATTCAATATATCTGTATAATTAGCTGCGTATGCGGATGACAATGTGGGTGTGATTTTTACTCCCAGGTACCTCAAATCTTCCCTACACCAGATGAAGGGGAAGAACCTCTGGAGTTCCTCTTGTTCTTTTTTTGGTACCGTTATGTTCAGAATCTCAGTTTTTGACATATTAATCTTGAAATTTGTCAGCTTCCCATATCTATGGATCTCCCTGATTATATTTGGCAAAGTCACCCTGAGGTCCGATACATAAAATAATATGTCATCCGCATACGCAGAGATCTTATACTCTTCTCCGCCCATTCTCACCCCCCTTATGTCTCCATTCTTCCTAATTGAGGCCAACAAGGGTTCCAAGGCGAGTATAAACAGCATTGGAGACAGGGGGCATCCCTGTCTAGTTCCATTGTATAGCTTCACTACCGGGGAGAGGTTACCGTTAATTTTAATTTTTGCCGACGGGCGGGAATAAAATGCTTTTATCCATCGTAATATTTTTTCTTTTAACCCCAAATATCTTAAAGTCTCAAACATGAAGCCCCAGTCTACCCTGTCGAATGCTTTTTCAGCATCCACCGATAACAGGGCGACTGGGGGTCCACTGCTCTCCGCCCCATGAATCAACATTAGGGTTTTAAGACAGTTATCCCTCCCCTCCCTGCCCATAACAAACCCCGTTTGGTCCTTATGGACCCATTGGGGGAGCAACGGTTTCAATCTCTCTGCTATCACTTTTGAGAATATCTTCACATCCGTGTTCAGAAGAGAGATTGGCCTATAACTCCCAGGGGTTGTTGGCTCCTTCCCCTCCTTTAATATCAAAGTTATGTAAGCCATCAATGCCTCTTCCCTCAGATCTTCCCCTTCTGCAACTGCATTCATATACTCGCATAATTTGGGGGCCAATATCTTTTCAAACTTTTTATAATATAAAATTGGAAACCCATCCGGGCCTGGACTTTTCCCTATTGCCATCCCTCTTATTGCCCTCGCCACCTCGTCTACCGTGACCGGGGTCTCCAACATTTCCAACTCTTCCTCTGGGACTTTAGGAAGATCTATCCCTTTTAAATACTCAGTAGCTCTGTTTTTCTCCATTCCCTGTCCTACCTTATATAACCGACTATAATATTTATGGAAGACCGTCGCTATTTCAGGGGTGGAGTGCTTCATTTCCCCCTTTTCATTTTTAATTTTGGGTATGAAAGACGCATTCCTTCTCTCCCGCACTACTCTCGCTAACCATTTCCCAGGTTTGTTCCCCTCCTGGTATCTTATGCTCTCTACCCAGTGGTTAACTCGCACCCTTTCCTCCTCCATAAGTTCTTCTAGTTGTAGCTTCTTCTCTTTTAGCTCTACTTTCTCTGGGATCCCCTTTGATCTAGTTTGTTGCTCCAGTTCCCAAATCTCCTTATTTAGATCTTGTAACCTTTTCCCTATTTCCTTTTTTTTCCCTGTCCCGATGCTTATTAGGATACCTCGTATATATGCTTTGTGGGTCTCCCATATCGTACTCCTCGTGACCCCAGGGGAATCA
Source organism: Lithobates pipiens (assembly GCF_037356315.1). Taxonomy (NCBI): domain Eukaryota; kingdom Metazoa; phylum Chordata; class Amphibia; order Anura; family Ranidae; genus Lithobates; species Lithobates pipiens. Next base: position 139,427,841 of record NW_027507784.1, read on the forward strand.
TTTCTTATAAAAAACTCTTCTAGTTCTGTTTCAATTCTGCTTCTAGTTTCTGGGTCCTGGATCAAAGCTTCATTTAATCTCCATGTCTCTCTTTTAGCCTGATCCATTACAAGCTCCAGCTGCACCATGACTGGAGCGTGGTCAGATAAGGAGATAGATTTTATTACTGTATCTTTGAGAGCTGGAAGCATTTGATGTTCAATCAGAACATAATCAATTCGGGTGAATGTGCCATGCACCGAAGAGTAGAAAGTATAGTCTCTGCTGTTCGGATGTTTAATCCTCCAAGCGTCAACCAACTGAAATTCTAAGAGCAGGGCCTTTATTTTTTTATATCTAAGCTCCGGCCATCGCGGGGACCCGGCTGAGGAGTCCACTCGAGGGTCGATGCTCATATTCAGATCTCCCGCTACTATCAGTTTACCTTTTTTAAACTCCGCTAAAAGTTCCAAAACCTTCCTTAAAAATTTATCTGGGTCCCTGTTTGGGGAGTATATATTCGCAAAGGTGTATATTCCATCCGATAGTTTCCCTCTTATAAACAAGAATCTCCCTTCCGGGTCGGCCATCTGTTTCTCGACTTCAAACCTAACACTTCTCTCAAAGCCTATTGCTACCCCCCTGGCGTTACATGTTGTAGAGTCACCGTAGAACCATGTTGGGAACCCCCGGGACGTCAATCTCCCTGTAGCCTCGTGTGATAAATGTGTTTCCTGCAAGCAGACCACATTCGCTCCATACAATTCCAACTCCCTATTAACTCTGAACTTTTTTTGGGGAGTACTTATACCCCTTACATTATATGTTATCAATTTCAGTCTTGTCATGACTCACTGATCCCCTCCCCCTCCTCTCCTCCCCCGCCCCTCCGGGAGGGAAACATCCCCCCCCCACCGGAGGTCGACGCGGGGGAAGAGAGAAGGGGGGGGCGAGAGAGCGGGAGAGAGAGCACCTAAACCCTGTTTGAGAGAGAGATTACCCCCTGACCCACCCCCCTCCCCTCCCCCCTCCCCCCTTCCCCCTCCTCCATTCGGAGGAGTGAACAATTTCCACATTTGTTCCTCGCTTAGGTGTCCCGGTGACCCACAGGTCATCTTTTGCCCACCTAGCCTTCTTGGGGAGGACCGCCTCATTCACGGCCTATACACGTGCCCTCGCCTCCCCCCCCAACTCCCCCCCTCACCCACCAATGATGGTAATTATACCCCCTCCCTCCCCCCCCATCCTGAACCCGAGACCATTGCACCACCCTACTAATTCCTTCGTTCCCCAACACCTCCTCCCATCCTGGTAGTGCTGGTGGGGGGATTCCTAACTTATTACAAAAGTCCGTTAAGTCCTCTGGGAACCTTAGTACTGCGGATCGGCCATCTCTCCTTCCCCTAAGGCATGCTGGGAACCCCCATTGATAGGGGACATTTAGTGACCTCATCAGATCTGTCAGAGGTTTAAGGAGCCTTCTTCTCCTCAATGTTTCCCCTGCTAGGTCCGAGAATATCTGTATCTCCGCCTCCTGAAACAAAATTTTGTCCAACCTTCGGATATTCTCCAACACTAACGCTTTATCCTCAAAAAAATGGAATCTAATTATTACGTCTCTTGGTTTTTCTGTGGCTTGGGCGCGGTATCCCATGACTCGATGTACTCTGTCTATTTTTAATTTATCCGTCTCCGCCCTACCTAGAATGGGATTGAACAAGTCCTGCATCACCCTGGGGAGCTCTTCATTCCTAAATTTTTCTTCTAGGCCTTTTATCCTTAAATTTTTCCTTCTTCCGTGATTTTCTTGGTCCTCGATTTTATATAGGATCGATCTGTTTGTTTTTTGGGCTAATTTCACTTGTTCTTTTAGATCCCTCATATTTTGTTCGTATCCATTCATTCTTTCCTCCAACTCTTCCACCCTTCCTAGCACTCGGCCAATATCTGTCTTAATCCCAGCTATATCAGATTTAAGTGATGTTTCAACCTTGGTCAATGCCTCTGTAAAAACCTCTCTCAGCATGCTCAGGCTCACTTGTGGGTCTGCCAGCACTAGGGCTCCTTCTAATTCGGGTTGGATTTCAGGTTGAATTTCGGGTAGGGGGGTAGCCTCTCCTTTTCTCCCCAGTTCTTCCCTTTTTTTACCTTTATCTTCATCTCGGGAGCTTACCCCCCCCGTCCTGGTACGAGTTGGGCCTACGTCCTTAGGCTTTCCTGCTCCCCGCACTTCTCCCGTGTCTATAGTTTTACTCGTGCCTGCACCTGATTTTCTTGATGTCTTCTGGCTAGGGGTTTCCTGGCTGCTTTCCAACACACTTATCTCCCCCACTAAGTATCGTTGTATCCCCCCCGGGCTAACGGGTCCCGTACCCCCCCTTTTATTCATCTTCCCCGGCATTCTCCTTTGTTACAGGTTGACACCCAGATCCAGGCCCTATCCCTTTCCCTATAACTCTTATGGGGTCCGGGTTGCTCAGGTCACTTTCTGGGGGCGGGATACCTCACTCCCTTGTACCTGTCTGCCTGCAGGCAACTACAAGACAAGATTGCTGTCAGGGAGTGCTGGGTGCACCATGGGCGAAGGACCGCCAATTTGTGAAATGAGCCCCCAACCCGACCGCTATTTTATGTCTCTATCTAAAATTGTAAATAGAGGAAGAAGAAAAAAGACTCCGCATAGCATTACTGATTATTAATCCTTCAAATGTCCATCTGTTCACCTCTCATCATTCCTCCCCCTGCAGGGTTTATATCCAGCTAATCAAGCAGTGTTGGTAACAATCTGATAGTCCCAGAGAAGGAGTCACATTAAGAGCAGTTGTTAGCGTGCTTATATATATATCCGCCTTACCACTTTCCAGGAGAAGTTATTACCATAACAGCTTCTAGTCAATGATGATGACAAGATATGCAGCCGACCATCACCCCTCCTTTCATTCACACAGATTACTCAGCTATCCTTGCTCCTCCACTCTGTCGCTGATTATCTCATTCATAACCTTGCCGGCCTGTGCAGGGGTGGAAAGGTCCGTGTCCAGCTAATCAGGCGATATTGGTAGTACACTGATAGACGGGTAGTAGATGTCACATTAGCAGCAATCGTTAACCAGCTTATACATGTATGTACCTTACCGCTTTCAAAGAGAGGTCTTTAGAATGATAACTTCTGATCACTGATGATGACCAAATCTCCAGCGGGCCATCTCCCCTCCACTCATCCATACGGTTGCTCACCTCTCACTGCTCCTCCACTCTGTCAATGACCCTCTAATTCTTGCCTTACCGACCTATGGAGGGTAGAGAAGGTCCGTGCCGTCAAGCCTGCTCCGCTGAAAGGAGGGGGGGGCGTAAGGCTTCCTACAGAGCCACCTTCCCACCGCTGTGTCTCCGCTTCACAGGAAGCATTCTCCGCTCGCTCTCTCTCCTGGCTTGATCCGGGATGTCCGCTCGCCTCGTGGAAGCGAACAGCTGACGGCGGGTGGGCGGGGCTGGTGGATCAGGAGGCATGGGCGGGGGCGGCGGGGGGGGAAAGGATCGAGCCGACGGCCGCTACGTGTCCACGGCTCCTCCCATCCCCCTATGCACTGACTTCTTATCATAAAAGTATTTAATAAAAAAAAATAAAAATATATATATATTTGGGGAACTTTTCTTTACATTTACATGTATGGGAGGGTGGCAACGTCTTTAGTCCACTTTTGGTGAGAACCTCTTTTACACTGGAAAAAGGGAGCTGTGACTCAGCTCAGGTGCCCTCATAGCAATCTGCTTGCTGTGAGGGGAATGAACAGGAGGGAGGGGTTGGGAGAAGTGAAAAGGGACCTGAGAAGAGGAGGATCCAGACTTCTCTGTGCAAATCCACTGCAACAGGGCAGGTAAGTATAACCTGTTTGTTATTTTTATAGGGGAACAAAAAACGAGCCTTTAGAGCCGGTTCACACCGGGACAACACGACTTCCATCGCGACTTTTGGAGGCAACTTGGACACGACTTGAGTATGAATAACAGCGCGACGTGGGGCGACTTACAACACGACTTTAAGTCTCCCCCAGGCCAGGCGACTTTGGCCGTGGCCAATCACAGAATAATCAGCTCTCGAGGGAGAACTACATGCCAAATTTTTAATTAAAAAAAAAACGGCATGGGTTCCCCTCCAAGAGCATACCAGGCCCTTAGGTCTGGTATGCATTTTAAGGGAAACCCCCTTCGCAGAAAAAACGGTGTGGGGGTCCCCCCAAAATCCATACCAGACCCTTATCCGAGCATGCAGCCCGGCCGGTCAGGAAAGGGGGTGGGGACGAGCGAGCGAGCGCCCCCCCCCCCCGAACTGTAGCAGGCCACATGCCCTCAACATGGGGGGGTTGGTGCTTTGGGGAAGGGGAGCGCCCTGCGGCCCCTCCACCGCAAAGCACCTTGTCCCCATGTTGATGAGGACAAGGACCTCTTCCTGACAACCCTGGCCATTGGTTGTCAGGGTCTGCGGGTGGGGGGCTTATCGGAATCCGGGAGCCCCCTTTAATAAGGGGGCCCCCAGATCCCGGCCCCCTACACTAGGTGAATGAATATGGGGTACATCGTACCCCTACCCATTCACCAAGGGAAAAAAAATGTCAATAAAAAAACACACCTACAGGTTTTTAAAGTCATTTATTAGTCAGCTCCAGGGTTCTTCTTCCGACTTCAGGGGTCTCTTCTGACTCCACCACTCTCTCCGGCCTCTTCTCACAGTCTTCGGCTTCTTCTCCCGCTCTCCGGTTCTTCTGCTGGGCTCCTCCGCTATCTTCTTCCAGCTCTTTTACTAGCGGTGGCCCGGTCTTCTCCATCCTTCTTCTCTCTTCTTCAGATGTTGACACAACGCTCTCTCCCCCTGTAATGTCGCGTGCGAGGTGCGCAACGACTTATATAGGCATGAGGCGTGGTCACCGGTTGATGTCACAAGGTGGCCCCCGCCCCTTATGACGTCACAGTCCCAGCATGCCCCGGGACTTGACGTCAGCATCAGAAGAAGAGAAGAGAGGACAACGGAGAAGACCGACCACTGCTAGCAAAAGAGCTGGAAGAAGACAGAGGAGGAGACCGGGAGAAGAGGCCAGAGAGAGCGGTGGAGTTGGAAGAGACCCCCAAAGTCGGAAGAAGACCCCCGGAGCTGTCTAATAAATTACTTTAAAAACCTGTAGTGTGTTTTTTTATTGACACTTTTTTCCCACAGGTGAATGGGTAGGGGTGCGATGTACCCCATACTCATTCACAGAGGGTGGGGGGCGGGATCTGGGGGCCCCCTTATTAAGGGGGGCTAGCGGATTCCGATAAGCCCCCCACCCGCAGACCCCGACAACCAACGGCCAGGGTTGTTGGGAAGAGGCCCTTGTCCTCATCAATATGGGGACAAGGTGCTTTGGGATGGGGGCCGCAGGGTGCCGGTGTACGGTTCAGAAGGGGGGGCACTCGCTCGTTCCCACCCCCTTTCCTGACCGGCCGGGCTGCGTGCTCAGGAAAGGGTCTGGTCGGTATTTTGGGGGAACCCCTACGCACTTTTTTCGGCGTAGCGGTTCCCCTTAAAATCCATACCAGACCTAAGGGCCTGGTTTGCCCCTGGAGGGGGAACCCATGCCGGTTTTTAATATTAGAGAGGTGACATTGTCGCTTCAATATAGACAGAGATCCGTCTTGGAGGCGACTTCCATTGAAATGAATGGGTACAAGTTGCCTAGATGTCGGTTTGAAGTCATAAAGGAACCTTTTTTGAATTTGGAGCGACTGCTGTAGTGTACATTAAGATGGCTCCATTCACTACCATTGATTTTGTCAGCCGCGTGACTTGGGGCGACCTGAAGTCAGATCCCGAGTTGCCCCTGTGTGAACCGGCTCTTACAGTCACTTGAATACATGACCTCTGTCTGCAGTCTAAGAACTGACATTTCCTGTGAATAAACTATATATCCCACAATCCCTCTCAGTCTAATGTTCTGCAGGTGAAAATTTGTAATTAAATCTGAGCCCACAAGCAGGCAGAGCAATGAAGGGAAGAGATGTGTTTCGTCATATTAGCACTTCCACATTTATGATTCAACACAGGAAATAAGAGGTGTTGACTGAATGCTGTGTGACCCAGAACAAGAAGTTGCCTGTCTTTGATGAATTTAGAGCTGAGTGAATGAATACGTGGACATAGAGGCAGGGGCGGACTGACCATTCGGGCACTCGGGCACTGCCCGAGGGCCCCATGCCACTAAGGGGCCCCATCAAGGTTGCCAGCCTCAATAAAACCAGGGACAGTATGTAAAAATCTGTGTTTTTTTTAAAAAAAATACCAAGATTATAGCTGTCCCGCCTCTCCAGTACCTTTTCAGTGTGTGTATACTGTACGTGTGTATACTGTGTGTCCCCATAATGTATTGCCTGGGGGCCCCATAATCTTTGCCCAGGGGCCCCATAATATTCTCCTATTGCCCAGGGGCCCCATAATCTCCTATTGCCCGTGGGGCCCCATGTGTTGTCAGTCCGCCCCTGCATAGAGGATTGTTCAGCCATGACACTACAAACTGTAGCCACAACATGTGAGCCCATTATTACAAAGTAAGGCAAACCAACACAGGGTGTAGAAGTATGCTAATACCTAGCTAAAACAACCGAAACATTTGAAATTGTACAAAGCCTGTTCACACCAGATGCAGTCCAGTGGGTTTTTTCTTCATCAAAAACGCATGAACAGTAGGTTATATGGGTTCCAAATGCAATGATCACACCAGTGCAGTGCAAAAAATTAGAACATGCTAAAAAAAAAAAAAAAAAGAAAAAAAAAAAAAAATCCTGCACTGAACTGTACTGGAATGCATCTAAACACATCAAGATTGCAATATAGCAAAAAAACAAAAACAAAAAAAAAAACTGAAAACTTTTGAAAAAAAAACGAAACGCATAAAAAACGCATAAAAAACACACAGAAACGCATCCGCAATGAGTTTTTTTTTGTTTTGTTTTTTTTTTATGTGAAAAGGTTCTAAAGCTCTAAAGTGTTTCTTTTTTTGTTTTTTTTTCAACCTAGCAGGCTGAAAAAAAAAAAAATTTACAGATCGCCATAATAACACATCCAACGTTAGTGAGCCAACCCCCCCCCCCCCTGCTGACAGAATACAATACTGGCCCCCTTTTTTTTTTTTTTTTTTTTTTTTTTTTTAGAAAGTCTGGACCCCTGGGTTACAGGATTGCACTACTTGTGCTCTCAATGAATCACAGAGGTTGACATCATATGCATCTCCAGGCTCTGCAGTGGCTGACAATCCACAATCTATGCTCAGAGTTGAATGAGAAATGAGCGAGCAGCATTCATGTGATTGCTCAGTCATCTGGTTTACAGCTAGCAAGGGATAGTTGAAGTATTAGATCAATTCTGCAGCATAGGAGGTTGAAATTAATGTTTATTTTATAAAAAAACAAAAAACATTTTGTATAAAATAAAAAAAAATAGTATACAATGATCAGGGCTGGTGCAAGGATCGTTGACACCCTAGGCGAAACCTAATTTTGCCGCCCCCCCCCCCCCCCCCCGGCTGCGCACATGACTCCACCTTACCCTGCCCTTGCTACACATGACCTATCTGACCCCTACACGGACCCCTTAACACAAACTAATCCACCTGACTCCTACTTCCTGCACTACTCACATCATGCTGACCCCTACACTGACCTACCTGATAATTACACTGACCCACCTGGCACCTACACTGACCCACCTGGCACCTACACTAACCCACCTGGCACCTACACTAACCCACCTGGCACCTACACTAACCCACCTGACACCTACACTGACCATCACACTGCCACCTACACTGACCATCACACTGACACCTACACTGACCATCACACTGACACCTACACTGACACCTACACTGACACCTACACTGACACCTACACTGACACCTACACTGACACCTACACTGACACCTACACTGACCATCACGCTGACACCTACACTGACCATCACGCCGACACCTACACTGACCATCACGCTGACACCTACACTGACCATCACGCTGACACCTACACTGACCATCACGCTGACACCTACACTGACACCTACACTGACCATCACGCTGACACCTACACTGACACCTACACTGACCATCACGCTGACACCTACACTGACACCTACACTGACCATCATGCTGACACCTACACTGACACCTACACTGACCATCACGCTGACACCTACACTGACCATCACGCTGACACCTACACTGACACCTACACTGACCATCACCCTGACACCTACACTGACCATCACCCTGACACCTACCCTGACACCTACCCTGACACCTACCCTGACACATACCCTGAAAACACATACACTGACACATCACCCTGACACATCACCCTGACACATCACCCTGACACATCACCCTGAAAACACATACACTGACACATCACACTGACACTGACACATACACGTACACTGGCATGACATACACTGACACATCCCCTGACATGACACATACACTGGCACTGACACATACACTGACCATCACACTGACACCTACACTAACCATCACACTGACACATACACTGACCATCACACTGACACATACACTGACACATACACTGACACATACACTGACCATTACACTGACCATCACACTGACCATCACACTGACCATCACACTGACACATACACTGACGCATACACTGACCATCACACTGACCATCACACTGACGCATACACTGACGCATACACTGACGCATACACTGACGCATACACTGACCATCACACTGACACATACACTGACACATACACTGACACATACACTGACCATCACACTGACGCATACACTGACGCATACACTGACCATCACACTGACCATCACACTGACGCATACACTGACCATCACACTGACACATACACTGACCATCACACTGACGCATACACTGACCATCACACTGACACATACACTGACGCATACACTGACGCATACACTGACGCATACACTGACGCATACACTGACACATACACTGACCATCACACTGACACATACACTGACCATCACACTGACACATACACTGACCATCACACTGACACATCACACTGACACATCACACTGACACATCACACTGACACATCACACTGACCATTACACTGACCATCACACTGACACATACACTGACACATACACTGACCATCACACTGAGCATCACACTGACCATCACACTGACGCATACACTGAGCATCACACTGAGCATCACACTGACCATCACCATCACACTGACACATACACTGACGCATACACTGACCATCACACTGACCATCACACTGACACATACACTGACACATACACTGACCATCACACTGACCATCACACTGACACATACACTGACCATCACACTGACGCATACACTGACCATCACACTGACACATACACTGACCATCATACTGACGCATACACTGACCATCACACTGACGCATACACTGACCATCACACTGACGCATACACTGACCATCACACTGACGCATACACTGACCATCACACTGACACATACACTGACGCATACACTGACCATCACACTGACCATTACACTGACGCATACACTGACCATCACACTGACCATCACACTAACACATACACTGACGCATACACTGGCGCATAAAGTGACCATCACACTGACGCATACACTGACCATCACACTGACACATACACTGACCATCACACCAACCATCACACCGACCATCACACTGACACATACACTGACCATCACACTGACGCATACACTGACCATCACACTGACGCATACACTGACCATCACACTGACGCATACACTGACCATCACACTGACCATCACACTGACACATACACATACCCTGACACTGACACATCACACTGACACATACACTGGCATGACACATGCACTGACACATACACTGACCATCACACTGACGCATACACTGACCAACACACTGACGCATACACTGACCATCACACTGACCATCACACTGACACATACACTGACACATACACTGACCATCATACTGACGCATACACTGACCATCACACTGACGCATACACTGACCATCACACTGACACATACACTGACCATCACACTGACGCATACACTGACCATCACACTGACACATACACTGACCATCATACTGACGCATACACTGACCATCACACTGACGCATACACTGACCATCACACTGACGCATACACTGACCATCACACTGACACATACACTGACGCATACACTGACCATCACACTGACCATCACACTGACCATCACACTGACCATCACACTGACCATTACACTGACCATCACACTGACCATCACACTGACCATTACACTGACCATCACACTAACACATACATTGACGCATACACTGGCGCATAAAGTGACCATCACACTGACGCATACACTGACCATCACACTGACACATACACTGACCATCACACCGACCATCACACCGACCATCACACTGACACATACACTGACCATCACACTGACGCATACACTGACCATCACACTGACGCATACACTGACGCATACACTGGCGCATAAAGTGACCATCACACTGACACATACACTGACCATCACACCGACCATCACACCGACCATCACACTGACACATACACTGACCATCACACTGACACATACACTGACCATCACACTGACCATCACACCGACCATCACACCGACCATCACACCGACCATCACACCGACCATCACACCGACCATCACACCAACCATCACACCGACCATCACACTGACACATACACTGACACATACACTGACCATCACACTGACGCATACACATACCCTGACACTGACACATCACACTGACACATACACTGGCATGACACATACACTGGCATGACACATACAATGGCACTGACACATACACTGACACATACACTGACCATCACACTGACACATACACATACCCTGACACTGACACATCACACTGACACATACACTGGCATGACACATACACTGGCATGACACATACAATGGCACTGACACATACACTAACACACATACACTGACACACATACACTGACACACATCACACTGACCTACCTGACTCCTACTTCCTGCATTGCTCACACACAAACCCCCTCCATACAGCTCAATGTAGATTGGGGATGATCCATCCTCCTCGGCTCCTCCTTACCTCTGCTCTTTGATGCTGCCTTCAGGGACCATCATCCGGGCCTCTCCGACTCCTCTGCACTGGGTGTGCAGAATTGTTCAGGAGTCCACGCCAGCGCCGTCCACCCGCTCCGCCGGGGCCATGATAGCTCCGTGCACCCGCTCCGCCTCCATCATATCTCCGCCGGGACCAGGCCAGCGCCGTCCACCCTGCTCCACGATGTCCCCGCACATACACATACACATACACTGACCATCACACTGACGCATACACTGACCATCACACTGACGCATACACTGACCATCACACTGACCATCACACTGACACATACACATACCCTGACACTGACACATCACACTGACACATACACTGGCATGACACATGCACTGACACATACACTGACCATCACACTGACGCATACACTGACCAACACACTGACGCATACACTGACGCATACACTGACCATCACACTGACCATCACACTGACACATACACTGACACATACACTGACCATCATACTGACGCATACACTGACCATCACACTGACGCATACACTGACCATCACACTGACACATACACTGACCATCACACTGACGCATACACTGACCATCACACTGACACATACACTGACCATCATACTGACGCATACACTGACCATCACACTGACGCATACACTGACCATCACACTGACGCATACACTGACCATCACACTGACACATACACTGACGCATACACTGACCATCACACTGACCATCACACTGACCATTACACTGACCATTACACTGACCATTACACTGACCATCACACTGACCATCACACTGACCATTACACTGACCATCACACTAACACATACATTGACGCATACACTGGCGCATAAAGTGACCATCACACTGACGCATACACTGACCATCACACTGACACATACACTGACCATCACACCGACCATCACACCGACCATCACACCGACCATCACACTGACACATACACTGACCATCACACTGACGCATACACTGACCATCACACTGACGCATACACCGACGCATACACTGGCGCATAAAGTGACCATCACACTGACACATACACTGACCATCACACCGACCATCACACCGACCATCACACTGACACATACACTGACCATCACACTGACACATACACTGACCATCACACTGACCATCACACCGACCATCACACCGACCATCACACCGACCATCACACCGACCATCACACCGACCATCACACCGACCATCACACCAACCATCACACCGACCATCACACTGACACATACACTGACACATACACTGACCATCACACTGACGCATACACATACCCTGACACTGACACATCACACTGACACATACACTGACACATACACTGACCATCACACTGACACATACACATACCCTGACACTGACACATCACACTGACACATACACTGGCATGACACATACACTGGCATGACACATACAATGGCACTGACACATACACTAACACACATACACTGACACACATACACTGACACACATCACACTGACCTACCTGACTCCTACTTCCTGCATTGCTCACACACAAACCCCCTCCATACAGCTCAATGTAGATTGGGGATGATCCATCCTCCTCGGCTCCTCCTTACCTCTGCTCTTTGATGCTGCCTTCAGGGACCATCATCCGGGCCTCTCCGACTCCTCTGCACTGGGTGTGCAGAATTGTTCAGGAGTCCACGCCAGCGCCGTCCACCCGCTCCGCCGGGGCCACGATAGCTCCGTGCACCCGCTCCGCCTCCATCATATCTCCGCCGGGACCAGGCCAGCGCCGTCCACCCTGCTCCACGATGTCCCCGCCGGGCAGGAGGTCAGCTGACCGACGTCTCAATGCTCCCACCTCCGCCGAGCCCCGCCCCTCCGCTGCACTCACACAGACACACAGCGCCGCTCCAGAGGGACAGGCTGGAGCAAAGGAGTCCCGGTGCTGTGAGATAAACACGTGTGAGCGCTCAGCGGGAAACATGGGGGATTGGTGGCGCCGGCGGCACACCGGGGGGGGGGCGAGAGAACACTGGACAGAGGCCGTGGTTGCGCCCTAGGTGGTAGTGCGCCCTAGGCGGCTGCCTACTTCGCCTAGTGGTAGCGCCGGCCCTGACAATGATCAGCACTTGCAGCCAAGTTGACTTGTGGGGGATCTCTGCATCAGCTTGTTTAGAAGCCTTCCAGATGTGGTCATAATGTTTTGGCTTGTCGTTCCCAAAGGTAGAATAAAATAAACCTTTTGCTCCCTTTTTATCCAATAAATACTTGTCGTCATATCTAAATAATTTAAACTCCTTTTTCACCTGTCACAGAAAATGTTTAAGGCTGGGTTCACACCGCTGCGGCAGCGAGAACCGGATGTGATTCGCACCGCACTGCATTGCAAATCACATCCGATCTCTGTGCGATGCGAGTTCAGCCATACAGAGAGTATGGCTGAATTCGCATCGCACCCGCCGCAAACTCGCACGGGACCCTTTTTTTGGTCCGCAGCAGAATCGGATCGAATGGGTGTTCACACCATGCGATCCGATTCCCGTCCGAGTTTGCAGATCGCACTGCGATATGCGGACTGATCTGGGGGTGTCATTAACATTTCACTGACACTCCCAGCAGTCCGCATAGGGCAGTGTGAACTGCCGGCGGGAGGCATGCGATGCGGGAAAACGCCGCGGATTCGCGGCGTTCCCGCATCGCTCCGGTGTGAACCCAGCCTAAAACCAGTGATGAGATCCAGCAGGTTTTCAGATATATAGAGGAGCTGCATGTCCCAGCTTACTGCCTAGCTGACCTTCGGCTGGCAGGGTGTGCAGCAACTTGTACCAGCGGCAGTGTATTCCCTCTTTGTTCTAACACCAAATATCAATCAGTATCCTACCTTATCCAGTTATTAATCACTTTCCCTAAAGTGTTACTAAACCCAGGACCCTGCATTCACTATATCTGGTCTCCCACAGTACACAGAACATGGAAATGCAATAGTTTCAGTAAATCTAAACTGCTAAATACCTTTTCTCATCAGCAGTTAGAGCAGTCTTGTCACTTCTATCAGTGCCATGTTAAAGCTTGTAGGAGGAGTTTTCATTCTCCTCTGGTTGTCCTATGAGGCTGCAAGACCCCTGATCCTCTGTCTGGACAGCGCTGATTGGCCCTGTGCTGATCACATGCACCCTCCCCCCAAAAAAACAAAAACTCTTTAGCAATACACACCAAACTGAGCATGCGCAGCTTGTCCCCTTGCCTCTGTTCTATCAGCAGATGGATTTGGGGACTGTGGAAGAAGGGGAGGAGCAGAGAAGGCAGGACCAAACCAGCTTTTTACACAATGCAGAGGATTACTCCCTTAGGTTCCACAGTGAGTATAACAAGCGTGCTTTACTGCATATACAGAATGATTTTACTGTTGTGGGTTTAGTAACACTTTAAATCCAAATGACTGACAAAACAACACAATGTTGTGAGTATTAAGGACATTTTTAATTACTTACAAACCAACATACAATGGGTATATAAAAATAATCATCCCCCCCTCCAAAATCCCATTTACTTGATTTGCAGCCTGAAATGACGTCAGACACAGTTTTTGTTTTATTCAGCTTAGTGCAACTTATAACGTCGAAGTGAAAGATATAACACCAACATGTCAGAAAAAAACATCAAAAACAGAACCGCTGAGTTGGAAAAAGGATCACCCCCTCCTAAAAATGACTCAATCAGGTGTAGCTAATCACCTCAATGGCGCACACAGCCTTTCAACTTTTGACTGTGATCATCTATGGTCATTTTGATTAGCTCAGCATGAAAAGAGCTTTCCTGGAGCATTTCAGTCCCTGGTAGTGCAACTGACACAAACAATCAACTATGGGTGGCAAAGCACTGTCAAAAGATCTCCGAGATAAAGTTGTGGACAGGCACAAGTCAGGAGATGGATACGAAAAAAAATTGGATGAAAGAGCCAAGAGGAAACTGGTCAGAGAAGCTACCAAGAGGTCTACAGTGACTCTGAAACAGTGGTATTTGTGACAGAATGGTCATTGGGTGCATGTGACAACAAAAAGAAGGTTGCAAGAAAAGTAACTCCTCAAGAAAGGCCACATGCAGTCATGACTGAGCTGTGCCAAAAGGCACCTTAAAGATTCTGAGGCCACATGGAAAAAGGTGTTATGGTCAGATGAGGCTAAAATTTTATTATTTGGCCTCAACACCAAACGTAAATCCAATACATCTCACCATCCAAATAACACCATTCCTACTGTAAAGCCTGGAGGTGGTAATATCCTGTTATGGGGGTGTTTCTCTGCAGCAGGAACTGGAGCACTTGTCAGCATAGAAGAAAAATGGATGGGGCAAAAAAAAACCTCATTCTTGAGGAAAATCTGCTGCCCTTCTACCAGAAAGTTTTCGATGAGATGAAGGTTTCCTTTCCAAAATGACAATGACGCAAAGCATGCAGCAAAAATGACCACACAGTGGTTGAAGGAGAAAAATATACAGTGCCTTGCGAAAGTATTCGGCCCCCTTGAACTTTTCAACCTTTTGCCACATTTCAGGCTTCAAACATAAAGATATAACATTTTTATTTTTTGTGAAGAATCACCAACAAGTGGGACACAATTGTGAAGTGGAACGAAATCTATTGAATTTTTGAAACTTTTTTAACTAATAAAAAAATGAAAAGTGGGGCGTGCAAAATTATTCGGCCCCCTTGCGTTAATACTTTGTAGAGCCACCTTTTGCTGCGATTACAGCTGCAAGTCACTTGGGGTATGTCTCTATCAGTTTTGCACATCGAGAGACTGAAATTCTTGCCCATTCTTCCTTGCAAAACAGCTGGAGCTCAGTGAGGTTGGATGGAGAGCGTTTGTGAACAGCAGTTTTCATCTCTTTCCACAGATTCTCGATTGGATTCAGGTCTGGACTTTGACTTGGCCATTCTAACACCTGGATACGTTTATTTGTGAACCATTCCTTTGTAGATTTTGCTGTATGTTTGAGATCATTGTCTTGTTGGAAGATAAATCTTCGTCCCAGTTTCAGGTCTTTTTCAGACTCCAACAGGTTTTCATCCAGAATGGTCCTGTATTTGGCTGCATCCATCTTCCCCTCAATTTTGACCATCTTCCCTGTCCCTGCTGAAGAAAAGCAGGCCCAAACCATGATGCTGCCACCACCATGTTTGACAGTGGGGATGGTGTGTTGAGGGTGATGAGCTGTGTTGCTTTTACGCCAAACATATCGTTTTGCATTGTGGGCAAAAAGTTTGATTTTGGTTTCATCTGACCAGAGCACCTTCTTCCACATGTTTGGTGTGTCTCCCAGGTGGCTTGTGGCAAACTTTAGATGAGACTTTTTATTGATATCTTTGAGAAATGGCTTTCTTCTTGCCACTCTTCCATAAAGGCCAGATTTGTGCAGTGTACGACTGATTGTTGTCGTATGGACAGACTCTCCCACCTCAGCTGTAGTTCTCTGCAGTTCATCCAGAGTGATCATGGGCCTCTTGGCTGCATCTCTGATCAGTCTTCTCCTTGTCTGAGCTGAAAGTTTAGAGGGACGGCCAGGTCTTGGTAGATTTGCAGTGGTCTGATACACCTTCCATTTCAAAATGATCTCTTGCACAGTGGTCCTTGGGATGTTTAAAGCTTGGGAAATCTTTTTGTATCCAAATCCGGCTTTAAACTTTATCCACAACAGTATTACGGACCTGCCTGGTGTGTTCCTTGGTCTTCATGATGCTCTCTGCGCTTTCAACAGAACCCTGAGACTATCACAGAGCAGGTGCATTTATACAGAGACTTGATTACACACAGGTGGATTCTATTTATCACCATCAGTCATTTAGAACAACATTGGATCATTCAGAGATCCTCGCTGAACTTCTGGAGTGAGTTTGCTGCACGGAAAGTAAAGGGGCTGAATAATTTTGCACGCACCACTTTTCAGTTTTTTATTTGCTAAAAAAGTTTAAAATATCCAATAGATTTCGTTCCACTTCACAATTGTGTCCCACTTGTTGGTGATTCTTCACAAAAAATTAAAATGTTATATCTTTATGTTTGAAGCCTGAAATGTGGCAAAAGGTTGAAAAGTTCAAGGGGGCCGAATACTTTCGCAAGGCACTGTAAATGTCCTTGCATGGTCTAGTGAGAGCCCAGACTTAAACCACATTGAAATCTGTGAAATTACATGAAGTCTGCAGTCCACAAACGGTCACCATCAAATGTAACTGTACTTGAGTCGTTCTGCAAAGAAGAGTTGGCAAATATTACAAATCCTAGATGTGCAAAGTTAGTAGAGACATATCCCAACAGACTAAACGCTGTAATTAAAGGAAAAGGTGATTCAATTAAATATTGACACAGGGGGTGATCCTTTTTCCAACTCAGTGATTCTAAAATAAAAAAATGATTATATATATATATATATATATATAATCTTTTTTATTCTTATTTTTTTTCTGATGTGGTTTTGAATCTTTCACTTGGATGTTATTAGTTGCACTGAGTAAATACAGCTGTATAAAACAAAAATGGTGTCTGTCTTCATTTCAGGCGGCAAAGGAATAAAATGAAATTATTTTAAAATGGGGTGATTCATTTCTAATACTTTTTTTTTATTTTTTTTATAAGACTTCCATTAAGGGCCAGTTCACACCAGATGCAGTTCCGTTCAGTTCCGTGCGCTTTTTTTTCTGCACTAAAAATGCATGCACAGTGTTTACCATGTATTCCAATGGCTCTAGTTCACACTATGCAGTCAGTTTCCGGTCAGTAACTGACCGGAAACTGACCGGAACTGACTGTATTGGTGCAGAAAAAACGTAACTGCACGGAACTGCATCTGGTGTGAACTGGCCCTTAAGAATATAAAAACCCAAGAACAAAATTTTTTATTTATGGCAACTTACTGGTCCTTTGATGTGGTGGCTGCATTCATTTTTCTTTGTTCTCATAATTTTTTTTCCTTTATTTTAGCTTGGTAATTCTTCCATTAGCGCTTTTTACCAGCCCCCAACTGCCCACCTTAAGAAAGGCGTGGAGCCACCCAGGCTGTACACATGCTGTGGGCGCAATGCTTTGCCTTACCAAAATGAAACCACGTGTCACCTTTTGGTGGGTGGCACCACCATCAAACGCAACCCATTTAAGCACTTGTAGTACCGTTCCGAAACTGCATGCCATACACTCGGTGGCCTTTGCCTTTTTAGTGTTAAAATGAGTGGTGAGAACATTATCTTTTCTCATGACCTTTTAAAAATGAGCTCTGAAAAGAAATCCATTGCAGATTACTTTTCAAAAGGAAATTAAAGCTGATGAACAGAGAATAAGCCCTAAATATCTGCAGAAATAATTTAAAAAAGGGTGTCGGATAAGAGCGACATTTTGATCAGATTTAAACCTTCATAGTAGTGACAGTTGTGGATGGAGGCGTTTATTCCTGTAGTTGTGCAGTGTTTGTAGCACAAAGCGATACAATGTAGCATCAGAACTCAGCAAGAACACTGAAAAAACATTATTGATTTGCTACAGTACAAGTTTAAAGGCCAGCCTGTTTTAAAAAAAAAAAAAAAAAGATACAAATACTGTTGGGGTTAAAACGGAAATATGGGAATATTTTTATTATTTTTTCCCTCAGTTTAGGCCAATACGTATTCTTCTACATATTTTTGGTAAAATAAATAAATAAAATAAGCGTATATTGATTGGTTTGCACAAAAGTTATAGCGTCTACTAAATGGGGAATAGTTTTATGGCTTTTTTTTATTATTCTTTTTTTTTTTTTTTACTAGTAATGGCGGTGATCTGCGATTTTTATTATTTATTTTTATTTTTTTATTGGGACTGCGACATTATGGCAGACACGTCGGACATTTATGACACATTTTTTGGACCATTGGCATTTTGACAGTGATCAGTGCTATAATATTGCATTGATTACTGAGAAAGTGCCACTGGCAGTGAAGGGTTTAACCATTATGGGGCAGTGAAGGGATTAAGTGTGTCCTAGTACATGTTCTAACTGAAGGGGGGATGGGACTGTGCAGGGGAGATGACAGATTGACCTATCTGTTCTCCCCTCAGAGAACCGGTTTACACACACAGATCCCGGTTCTCGGTGTGCCCCGAGCGATCGCGGGAGCCTGGCGGTGATCGCGACCGGCCGGCACTCGCATCAGGTCAGTGGGTGAATGCACGCCCCCCCCAGTGGCCCTCTATGGTACCGACGTACCATGACGGCGATTTGTGCAGCCAAGCCATGTTGCCGCAGTGTAACTGCGGCGGCTGGTTGGCATGCGGATAAAGGAGAAGTACAATAAAAGCTCATTTGACTGAAATTCTCCTGTGGATCACATCAGTGCAGTTCGTTCTGTACTCCTGTGACCTAGGAGCCTGTTGTCGGCAGATATCACAGAGCCAGTCCAAGCTCAGGCAGGTTCATGACCATATAGTCGAGATCTGCCCACGTGCCTGGACCGGCACCCGGCTCTGCCTCTCAGCGAGCACCTGAGAGCCTGAGCCAGCCGCTCTTGCCCCTCCAGTGAGAGTAAAGGGGCAGAGTAGAGAGCTGCTGATTGATAGTCACCGGCTCTCTGCTCAGGGGGCTGTGAGAACGACGTGATCAGCGGTGTTGGCAGGGGGACAGATGCAGCATTGGATTGATGCTGCATCCACCCAAGTATGATTTAGGCTGGGGTCACACTAGTGTGATCACAGACATTGCATGTGATTTGCACCACATTGCTGTGCAGATCACATGCAATGTCTGTATGATGCAAATTCGGCCATACAAACTGTATGGCTGAAATCGGGTTGGCACCAAAATGTTGCAAGTTCCTTTTTTTTTGGTCCGCATTAGAATCGAATCACATGGGTGTTCACACCTATGCGATCTGATTCCTGCACTATTTCACAGTTCTCACTGATCTGCAAACTAATCTGGGGGTGTGATTAACTTTACATTGACACCTACAGTGGTTCGCAGATGTCAGTGTGCACTGTCAGCGATTCGGGAACACTTGAATCGCACAAGTGTGAACCCAGCCTATTTTTTGGGTATATTTATTATAACAAAAATGAAAAAATATTGTGTATTATTTATTTATTTATTTTTTTTCAAAATTGTCACTCTTTTTTTGTTTATAGCGCAAAAAATAAAACCCGCAGGGGTGATCAAATACCACCAAAAGAAAGCTCTATTTGTGGGGAAAAAAGGACGTCAATTTTGTTTGGGTGTAATGTCGCACGACCGCGCAATTGTCAGTTAAAGCGACACAGTGCCGAATCGCAAAAAGTGCTTGCTCTGGTCAGGAAGGGGTAAAATCTTCCGGGGCTGTGGTTAAACATAGCTCTGATAAAAAAAAATACAGTAATTGAAAGTAAAAGTTCCAAACTTACACACTGAGCTTGTGAGTATACATGTTTTCAGTCAAAATGGTCAGTAGCTATTGAGTGTTTCATCACAGTTACACGATAGTTTTAATTTTTTGGGGGGGGGTTTGTATTCGAAATGTGCGAAGAGAGATCACACAAACACTTGTAGGTTTAACATTTAATTAGGTAATGACAAATACACATAACAAATGTAATAATATCAGAAAAAAAACAAAACACTAAAGATGGTTGGCACAGATGATCAGACCAGACAGATGCATAGCACAGCTCTGAGATGAGACTAGATTTTAGCTGTATTATATACAGGACTTGTATGTAAGAAAATAGCCAACCCCCCTTGCAAGCAACATGGCCGACCACTTACCGACCGGGTCATGTACATATACGTCGGCATTTTGAAGATAGATATCTCGGTAATGGCAGCAGCTGCTGACACGACCAAGGTATCCATCTTTAGAGCCAGCGTTTCTGTTTACGATAATGGTGGTCTCTGTGGCGGATTCGCCACAAGATCATTGTTATTTGCGGCCCCTCTCCCGCGCCCTCCGCCGCTTACCGGAGCCGTCGGTAGCAGCAGAGGTGATCAGGTCCTTCATGTTGCTGGGTATGGAGATGAGTGAGGCTAAGATGGCCCCCACCTGTCCCTATACCATAGAAGGGCAGAAGCAACGTCAAAATGTCACTTCCACCCATACTTCTTAAAGGCACATTTTTCTGTTGTAATTTTTTCAAATGACAAATTATTGTTATTATTTTTTCTTTGCATTTAAGTCCAATTATGAGATCTGAGGACTTTTTGAGCCCAGATCTCATATTTAACCACTTAACGACCGCCGCATGCCATTGTACGTCATCACAATGACATGTACAGGCACAAGCATGTGCTTGCCTTCCAGCGGGTGGGGGGTCCGATCCCGCTGGATGCGGCGATCCGTTTCGCTTCAGGAGCGATCCGGGATGAGGGGATGACCATCCCCTCTCGATCGCTCCTGGTGAATGAGAAGCTTCCTCCCACTGTGTATTGTATACACAGGCAGGGAGGAAGTGATGTCATTCTCCTCGGGGCGGTCTTTTTGACCGGACTACGAGGAGAAGACTAAAAGTAAGTGCACCAAACACTACACTGACACTAACTAACACACAGGCACACAAACCCCCCCCCCATCGCCCCCCGATTCCCCCCCCGCCCCCCAGTCACAGTGTCACTGATTGCAGTGATCATTTATTTACTGATCACTGCATTCAGTGTCAGTTGTAAAAGTAAAAACTGTCAGGGCAGTTAGTGTTAGGTCCAGGGTAGCCCCCTACCACCCCCCAATAAAGGTTTAACCCCCTGATTGCCCCTAGAGTTAACCCTTTCACCCCCTTTTGCCAGTGTCACTAAGCGATCATTTTTCTGATTGCTGCATTAGTGTCGCTAGTGTCGTTAGGTAGCTAGTTATTTTTTTAGGTTCACCGCCAGGTTTTTATAGCGCTAGGTACCCCCATATACTACCCAATAATGGTTTTAACCCCCTGATTGCCCCTAGTTAACCCTTTCACCAGCAATCACCGTATAAGTGTCACTGGTGACGCTGGTTAGCCAGTTAGTTATTTAGGTTCCCCATCAGGTTTTTATATAGCACCAGGGACCCCCATATACTACCTAATAAAAATTTGAACCCCCTGATTGCCCCTAGTTAACCCTTTCACCAGTGATCACCGTATAAGTGTTATGGGTGACTCTGGTTAGTTAGTTTGCTTTTTATAGCATCAGGGCACCCACCATTTATTACCCAATAAAGGTTTAACCCCCTGATCACCCGGCGGGTGATATCAATTGGGTTTTAGGGTCAGGGTCTGCGTCGCCCCAGGCAGCGCTAGGTTAGTGCCAGTACCGCTAACACCCACGCGCAAAGCATACACCTGCCGTAATGGTATAGAATCTGAACAGATCAATATCTGATCTGATCAGATCTATACTAGCGTCCCCAGCAGTTTAGGGTTCCAAAAAAACGCATTGTTAGCGGGATCAGCCCAGATACCTGCTAGCACCTGCATTTTGCCCCTCCGCTCAGCCCACCCAAGTGCAGTATAGATCAATCACTGTCACTTACAAAACACTAAACACATAACTGCAGCGTTCGCAGAGTCAGGCCTGATCCCTGCGATCGCTAACAGTTTTTTTGGTAGCGTTTTATATTTAAATCCAGAAGGCAGTGCTTGGTTTTTGGGGTCCCGTACGTGGCTAGGCTCCCAAAAAGTCCCCCACATGTGGTATCCCCATACTCGGGAGAAGCAGCAGAATTTATTTTGGGGTGTAATTTGACTTATGCCCATAGCATGTGTGAGCAATATAGCATTTAGTGACAACTTTGTGCTAAAAAAAAAAATGTAATATTCCTGCAACTTGTGGCAAAATATAAAATATTTCATGGACTCAACATGCCTCTCAGTAAATAGCTCGGGGTGTCTACTTTCCAAAATGGGGTCATTTGGGGGGGTTTTGTGTTATTTTGGCATTTTATGGCCTTCGAAACTGTGATAGGTAGTGAGGAGTGAAATCAAAAATTTGCACCCTTAGAAATCCTGAAGGCAGTGATTGGTTTTCGGGTGCCTCTCAGCAGTTTCCTTGGGGTGTCTACTTTCCAAAATGGGGTCATTTGGGGGGGTTTGTACTGCCCTGCCATTTTAGCACCTCAAGAAATGAGATAGGCAGTCATAAATTAAAAGCTGTGGAAATTCCAGAAAATGTACTCTAGTTTGTAGAAGCTATAACTTTTGCGCAAACCACAAAATATACGCTTATTGACATTTTTTTTACTAAAGACATGTGGCTGAATACATTTTGCCCTAAATGTATGACTAAAATTGAGTTTATTCGATTTTTTTCTTATAACAAAAAGTAGAAAATATATTTTTTTCTCAAAATTTTCGGTCTTTTTCCATTTATATCACAAAAAATAAAAATCGCAGAGGCAATAAAATGCCACCAAAAGAAATCTCTATTTGTGGGAAGAAAAGGACGCAAATTTTGTTTGGGTACAACATTGCATGACCGCGCAATTACCAGTTAAAGCAGTGCAGTGCGAAATTGTAAAAAGACCTCTGGTCCTTAGGCTGCAAATTGGTCAGGGGCTGAAGTGGTTAAGAGGACCTGTCATGCTTTTTTCTATTACAAAGGATGTTTACATTCCTTGTAATAGGAATAAAAGTGACCCATTTTTTTTTCTGTTGTCTTATTTTTTTAATTCCAAAAAAGTGCGCTGGTAAGACCGCTGCGCAAATATACGGTGTGACAGAAAGTATTGCAACAACCTCCATTTTATTCTCTAGGGTGTTAGAAAAAAAACATATATAATGTTTGGGGGTTATAAGTAATTTTCTAGCAAAAAAAAAACAGTTTTTAACTTGTAAACAACAAATCCCCGAAAGAGGCTTGGTCCTTAAGTGGTTAAAGTGATTTGATCAATTGATTCCAAGCGTCTATCACACAGCACGGCTCAGCTTTGTCTTCCTTTCTCTGCTGCCTCTGTGAGCAGAGAGAGAGGCGAGAGCCACTTCAGATGGGTACAACACATGATCGAGATAGGACTTAGGTAGGTATTTTTTTTAATTTTCTACATTAATGCGTTAAGGTAAAAAAGAAAACCTTTACAATCACTTTAATATGGGATTCTTAAATTGGTACAATGCCTTTCCGATCCATAATGCCATTCAATATCACCATTATCTGTAGGTGCCATTTGAATAAAGATCTACATCAAATATGCTGAAAGCCAACAATTGCTATTGGGTGTACTTATTTTTTCCCCTGTCAGTGCATACAAATCCTTCTGCATGAGCACTTTTTTCTTCTCTGCAGCAACTAACTGGATTCTTTATTTTTTGCTCCAAGAAACCCTACAGCTGGATTGGTTCTTATTGGCAACCCGTACGCTTTGTTCCCTGAGATTTATAAGTCAGACTTATTGAGATTTCATCCAACACGTTCCTTTCCTATTCAGTTTGGCTGCTGCAGTGTAGAACAAAGGTTTTTTTTTCCAGTTTTTAATGAATAGCCAATTGTTTGAACATTTCATATGTGGTAGGATGTTTGGTTGACCGTGCTGTTAATAATCAGCCATAAGTGTATGTGATTTACTCTGCTAAATTACTAGGTTGCAGAATGATGTAATGATGGGTTCACAGTATTAAAAGAGAAGTATTACAGTACTTTAGCTTTTGATGAATTTGGCTTTTGTTGCATACAGAGAGGAATAACTTTCAAGTAAGTAACTCTTAAGCCCTTACACACGGTCGGAGATTCCGACCGAATGTGTCCTATCGGACCGTTTTGTCAGATAATCCGACTGTGTGTGGTCTCCATCGGACTGTTTCGGTCGGAGTTTCCGACGGACCAAGTTTTCCAACTTGTCCGTAAAATGTTCCAACAAAATGCTCCGATTGGACATACTCCGATCATGTGTAGCCTACTCCGACGGACAAAGTGCCACGCATGCTCAGATCAAATTCCTAGACCAAAGCTATTGGCTACTAGCCTGAACGTAGTCCCGTCGTAACGAAATAACGTCATCACGTTATGTACAATCGGATTTTCCGACAACTTTGTCCGACCATGTGTATGCAACAGTTTCGGACAAAATCCGTCTGACAAAATCCAACGGATTTGGTTGTCAGAATGTCCGACCGTGTGTACAAGGGCTTAGATTTCTTTTAAATCAATATCCCTATAAAACCTTTTCTTCTCTCTGTCCTTATACTCCCCAAATCCATCCTAAACTGTTTCGTTTTCAGTGACCTCTACCACTTGAATTTCCTTTCCCTTTTTTTTTTCTTCTTCTTGGGGATTCCAACGGCAAGAGCCCCTTATTCTAGCCATGGCTATTAAAATCTTGCGCATCATTAAAGAAATTCCCTTGAACCATTTTAAAACTAAACATTTTTTTTTACAAAAGATGGTTCCTTTTATTGACCCTCAGATGTGTGCCTGTCTGCTTTAGTTTCACTTTATTTCTGGGGCCTTACTTAAGGGCTAAACCATTTCAACTGGCATTGCCTGACCCAGTGCGTGAACCTGTTTTGGACACAAAGGCATTGTCAGATAAATTCGGCATAAATATTCAAACTAGTTTCAAAGAGCTTTCTGGCAAAATGGTGGTTATTGCATACACCTTTCTGTTTCTGCCCTTGGGCAAAACTAAAGTTATAAACTGCACCTGTGCCCAGACTATGGGCATATAAGTATTTACAAGCAGTAGAATGGCTTTAAACCAAGCCTTTCGTGGCACCTCCAGTTGTGTGTACTGTGGAGTAATTCTCAAAGATCACAACATCTCTAAAGCCAGGTTTAACAGCACCTATAGTGTGTGTTTTATTTAGGCCTACCAAGATT
This sequence comes from Lithobates pipiens, assembly GCF_037356315.1. NCBI lineage: Eukaryota > Metazoa > Chordata > Amphibia > Anura > Ranidae > Lithobates > Lithobates pipiens. Next base: position 139,453,752 of record NW_027507784.1, read on the forward strand.
CTATTGCAAAAGAAAGTAAAAGAAGTGAGATCAGATTTCAGTGTCTTCATTGTGAATTTGAAGATTCATTTCTCCAAAATACTTATAGCTACAGAAATGAATGAATGAAGGATTGTTTTTAAAATGTTGTTTTTTTTTTTTTTTTTGCTTGTTTACAGTATAGAACCACAGAGTGACAGCAGAAAAAAGACCAAGTGGTCAATTGAGCCTGCCCATATTAGATTTTTTGTTTTTAACCATCCTTATCTGAGTATAGAACTGTGTTTGTCCTGAGCATGTTTTGAATCCACTTACTCCCTCTGCTGGAAATATATTCTAAGCATTGATTATTCTTTTGGTAAAAAAAAAATACTTCCTAAGATTAGCTTTCTATGAACTTTCCTCCTGCTAGTTTTAGATCATGTCCCTGTGTTCTTGATCTTAGGTTTATATTAAAAATACTGCCCTTCTGAACTTTATTCACCCCTTTGATGTATTTAGAGCTTTCATCCAGGTCTCCCGTTTCCCTTTTTACTTCCAGGCTGTACATATCAAGTTCCTGAAGTCTCTCCTGATATATTTGATCCCTTAGCCCTTTCACCATTTTTGTTGCCCATCTCTGGACTCATTCTGTCTTATCAATATCTTTTTGTAAATGAGGTCTATATAGGGGTATCCGGACCGCCTTCCTCCTTCGTCCCTCTAGTGGTGCATCCTAGAATTCTGTTTGCTTTTCCTACTGGATGGCCATGCTGTTTGCTCATTTTGCAATCATTTGTAGTAGGTTATCCCAACTTTTTTTTCCTGGCCAACACTGTACTCCAAATATTTTACTCTTTTCCCTAGTTGCATTATTTTACATTTAGAAATATGGCCTTCACACCACTTAATTATGCACAGTCTGAGCACATTTCCACTTTAAATTAGAACAATAGGCAAAACGTATTTTCATTTGGATAAAGTAAGGAAAGGTTTTACCATCTGTCTAATAGCCAGAATAGAAAAGGAAAAAAAATCCCGCCAAGGTGAGGGAATCCCTGGCTGTCAGCAGTGTGACTAGAATTTGTGTCTCCATTGGAAGATATACCTTCTACTACTGTTCTGGGGACAACCCAAAATGTGGGATTTTCTTTCACTTTCAATGAGAACAGTAAACACGACAAATGGAAAGGGTTTATCTCCCTAATGGGGGCACAGACATTAAAAAAAACCCTATTGAATCCCTGCGTCCAGTACCTGCATGTAGATTAGGGGGCCAGACGCATGGATAGGGGGTCAGCGCCCCTGTACCCGGCATTATGGGCCACCACTGGGAGCTTTGCCATTTTTTTTTCCAAAGCTCCTAAATTCAACTCTGTAAAAGCCTGTGGTTAGGGGAGGTTCAGCATAAGAACGTTCAGGATGGGAACGTTTTGAAGGCTGGGCGCAAAACCATGGTAAAACCGCTGCGTTTTCCCATGGCCAGCGATTAACCTAGTCTGTGTGTACATAAGCTTCTGCAGTATCAAAGCTCCAGAGCAGGAATCCCCAAACTATGGCCCTCCAGTTGTTGTGGAACTACACGTCCCATCATGCATTGTAAAACTTTGACATTCACATGACTAGGCAAGATGAAAATTGTATTTTCTGAACATCTGGAGAACCATAGTTTTGTAGACCCCTGCTCCAGAGTGTCTGAGATTTACTAGAAATGCTCTGTGTGCATTACTGCAACTTCTCACTGGGGGATGAAGTTTGATAGATGGTAGGTGACTGTATTCTCTATTTTGCTACCTAGATTAGATTATGGTGTAATAGTAGAACTGAACTGATTGAAGAATGTTCTATAGAGATATGTGGCAGTTTCTACATTTATTGTTTCAACTTGGGTATTTATATTTAGAAATTCTTTGCTCTGGCTTGGAACACTTTTTTTCATTTTTTAGAACAGTTTTTCATATGTGGGTTTTCTTTAAAGTGGTTCTAAAGGCTGAAGGGTTGCATTCTTTGAATTAAGGTTAAAAACCTCTGTGTGCAGTTTCCCTCCAGCTCCCCCTTTTATACTTACCTGAGCCCGATCTCGATACAGCGCTGTGCTCGAGCAGTGGCTTTCTTTCTCTCAATGGACACACAGAGCGTGGCTCTGGAGTGAGCCTGCATGAGTGCCCCCCATAGCAAGCTGTTTGCTGTGCTGGGCGATCGACAGGAGGGAGGAGCAAGCAGAAGGATCTGAGCTGCTCTGTGCAGAACCATTGCAACCATTACATGTTTGCTATTTTTTTAAAATATATACAGGTTTACCTTCCCTTTGACATTATTTTCTTTTGTTTACAGAGTTGCGTAAAATTGATTGTGGAAGCAGCAATGTCCCCAGCTCCTACAGAATCATCAACTCAAGAGACGGGGGTTCACTTCTTTAGTGCTAATTTGTGCTCAAGTAACTCTAAACCCATGGAGGAAACCATTCTGCTTAAAGAAACTAGCTCCGTTGCATTGCGTACCAGAAGTCAACAGTGCCTTCAGAAAAGCTATGCAAATTCACAAACTGATTGTCCTTCCTCGCCGCCATATAATTCTCACTTGTTTCTGTTGAATTCTGGATTAAATGCTCAAAATAAAGACTGTTTGAAAAGTAAGCAGGAGAGCGACAACTGCAGACAGACTTATTTTCCGAATGCAGAAAGGAAAGTTAAGAGGGAACTTTTCCCAGGAACTGTAAGCCAGGTTTTAGCAGATGTGAACAAACTTTGGGACCTATCTGTGACTGAGGCTGAAGGCATGCATGGATCGCCTGGTCCAAAATATAGGTTGAATGGACGAATAGAGGGGGAATGTCTTTCCATACCACTTGCTAGTAATTATTCTTCACCACCAGATTTAACACACCTGGAAACTATACCTCAGATGCTACCAAATAAGGAAAGTAAAGCCAAATCACGTTTTATGAGATGTCTAAATCAACAGCAAGTCCTTATAAACCGTGCCAAAAGAAATAAGAAGCGCTTGCAGATGCTGTTGACGAACCATGTTGCAGGACGTTGCAGGCAACAGATAAGTCAATTTGCGAGTTATCAGACAAGAAAAGCAACAACGAGCAGCAATATTTTAAATCCACTAAGTAATACAAAGATAAATCACAAGGCTGCAGACTCATCCACTGTAACCAGTAATATCTGCATCAATCAGAATGAACAAAACTTTGAGTATCAAAGTCCATCTCAGGTGGGGAAATTTTCTGCCTTTATGCCAGGCATTTTAACCTATTTTGAGCGGCAGTTGGATTCCGATGCTACAGGAAGTAGTTCTGATGAAGACTGGGATGAGAAGTCTGGAAAAATGAATAACTGGTGAGTACATGGTGGAATGTTGAAGTTTTAAACCCTAATGCCGCTTTTTACCCATAGGGGCACTGTAAGAAAAATATAGGCTTACAACTTTTAGTTCCAGTGAAGTAAGGGTTGTGGGAGGAGCTTTATTCCAGAAATTCATCTATAAAGACGTGGAAGTTCACTCAAAATCCTAAGGCTAAACCTACTTTCACCCCCATTCTAAGATTATTCTACTCCATGAAAGAAAAGACGCTTATACTTGCCTAATTTGAAGTTGCTGCGTTCCAGTCACATGATCTCTCCAGTGGGGGCTTCAATGAAGAGGAGAGATAGCCAACAATGGCTCCAAATGCCTGTGCGGTGACGTCACTCATAGGCTTACTATGGGGCATCCATTGTTGGCTGCGCCTTCTCTACATTGAAGCTGGTGCTGGGACCCGATCATGTGACCGGACCAGAGCGCCTTCAGAATAGGCAAGTATAAGTGTCTTTTCTCTTACAAGGTAGATAAAATCTTACAATGAGAGTGGGATTAGGTTTAGCCTTAGTTGTTGACTGCACCTCCAACTTTAAAGGAAATCTACACTTTTGTTAAATGTTAAAGTGGAAGTTCAGGTAATGTAATCTTATTGCTGAGCATCCTTCTAAAAAGGCTAGTTGTAAGGCTCTCATGCTAATGTAATGGCTTTGGTAATGTTTAGGTACTGGCCCAGGACAAGTAAGCAGCCAGTAAAGGCAGTCAGTCTAGGTCAGAGACTGAGGTAATAAAAACCTATGGATCAGCACGATAGCTATGTAACTAGAATTTCCAGAAGTTGAGGTCAGAACTAAGCACCTACATAATGGGAGCACTGATCTTTCTGCAGAATGGTGCTAAGCTGGTTTGGAACCTTGCCACTAAAGGCATCAGATCAGAGATCAGAGGAATTTTAACACCACATCTAACCATTAAGTCTAGCCTTTTCAACCTTTTTAACAGGAACTCTTGAAATAATTTTCTGTCTCAACGTCAGAATGTCCCTGCTAGTAATGTCACAGAATGTCACAGCTCATGGTGGTCAGTGGGAAAAGTGCTCCTCACATTGGTGGTCAGTGGAGAGAATCTCCCCCTTAAAGATAGGTAACCACTGACATCCGTGATCTTTCTAGCTATCTGAGAGGAAGAAATTGCTCAAGGAACTCCTAGGAACTTTTGGACGAACCCTGGTTGAAAGAGGCTGGTTTGTAGTCCAATGCTTTTGCAAAGCTTCAGCAGCATTTTACTGACTAGATTTGGAAGTCGCTACAAATTGTGAGAGGGCCTGAGTGACTCCCTTTTGCTAACATAGAATAGTGCCCCAACTAGCAGCATCTTCTTGCAGCATATAGTCTGAAATAAAACCTTTACTAAAATTCAAGCTTCCAAAGTATGTTTTTTCTTTTGTTTTTGTTTTTTGCAGCTGCACTGATTCCCGTAGCTAAATTTGGGCATACCTATAATCTTTTTGCTAAGATCATAAAGTATGTAGTGGCTAATGTCATCAGGATCAGGGCCGTTTTAAGGCGGGGCAAAAGGGGCAGCTGCCATGGGCCCTGTCATTGTTGTGGGGCACAAAACAGCTGCCTCATACTTGCCAACTATCCTGGTTTGAATTCCCTCGCCCCTTGAGGTTATAGTCCTGTGCTGTGTCCCAATATCTCAGTGTGAATTGCTGCTACTAATGCTGCCCAGCTCTGCCCTATTGTTGTGTATAGATGACTCACCTGCAGATCATATGTTTACAGGTAAATTACCGGCATTCATATTTAAATAGCGTCAGCATTCATATGCAAATAGCGGCGGCATTGATATGTATATATGCATATATACATACATACATATATCATGTGCTGTAACCTCTAGCAACTAATCAGTGAGCTGTATTGTGTTTTGTAACCTCTAGCAACCAGTCAGTGAGCAGTAATGCTACACTGTAACCTCTGGCAACCAATCGCAAAAGCTGCCTTATCTGAGTCAGTAAACTGATTTTGAGTCTAGCTGCTATTTATTGTATGTCCCAGAGCAGGTAAAGAGTGAAACTGCATGGGTCGGGGGGGGGGGGGGGGGGTCGGGGGGCAAGAAAAGTTTTGCCCAGGGTCCAGTCAATATTAAAGACAGCCCTGATCAGGATTGCTCCATTGTGTGAGGGTAGCTTTTCAGTGTCCAGTCCTCTAGAATGAGCTTGGCATCCCAATGACTGGAGCAAATAAATACTTTTTATACTGCACCATCATCTCTGTCCTCCATTGCCTTTCTCCTCATTGACCTACATGGTTTTTAAAAACTGTCCACTGCTAAAAGTAGATCATGATGCACCATGTGTCTGTATGTCAAGCTTCCGTACCACAAAATTCATTGGATAGACTCTTACACAGGCAATGTGACTGATCAATACCAACTTCTGATTGGCTGAGAGAGTGAAAAGTTGAGGGTTGGTTTCAAGCAGCCACCCACATGCCCTAGAGAAATATCCTTCCATTGATTGTTTCACCTCCTTCTTGCCCAGTCCATTTTTTCAGATTTCAGCGCTGTCACTGTGTGAATGACAATTACCCAGTTATGCAACACTGTAAACAAATGATTTTATATCAGTTTTTTGTGACAGAAAGGACTTTATTCTGATTGTATTTAATCACCACTGGATTTTTTTTTCTGCTATATAAAAAGAAAAGACCAATCATTTTGGGAAAAAAAGTTTTTCTTAGCTTTTGTTATAAAATTTTGAAAATTAGAAATCTATCTTCATAAATTTATACATGAAAGTTAGTCTGCAATCTATGGTATACGCAGTTTATTTAAAAATTGATCAATCCTGATGTACTGACTACCTAATTTCTTGAGGCTCTAAAATGCCAGAAAAGTACAAATACCTCCCAAATCACCCCTTTTTTGGAACGTAGACCGTCAAAGGTACTTAGTAAGAGGCATGGTGAGTTCTTTGAAGGTGCAATTTTTTGGTCAGACTTTTTTTCAAAAAAAAAAAAATGTAAATTTGACAAATTAATTTTTCCCCACAAATTTGTAATTTTAACAAGTTATTTCTCACATACAGCTTAGGCATAATTACAAATACACAACGGAACACACTGCCATGTCTCCCAAGAGCTGGTTGCACTGGTCTGGTGTGGTGGCAGTCAGGAACACTGATTGTGGCTACACTGACTAGTGCAGTGATGATCGAAGACACTGACTGGCTGCACTATTAGGGTTAGCACATACCTGGGGTTGGGGGAGGGGTAAAACCTTGAGGTTAAGCTGCGGCCCCTCAACTGCTACCTCCTTTTAGCTGAAAAGGCAATGGCAGGGGGTGTACACATGTTATGGTTGCAATGCTTTGCTTTATAGCTGTGGCAGCAATTATACCCCCTGTACCCCCACCGACCATGACTCATTTAAGTGAATGTGGGTGCTTGTGTGGTCCAAGGGGTTAAATCAGGTGATATACCACCTCCTCACTACCTGTTCAATGCTATCCAAAGAGCCATCCACAAAGATCGCTTTTCAGAGAGCATCGCACATGTGAAAGTGTCCTCATGGTAACACTGACTGATGTGGCAGTGATCGGGGACACTGTGACTGGTAATAATCAGGGACACTTTTTTTTTTTTTTCCATACTCTCACCAAAGCCTGTGTTTTTTTTTTGTTTTTTTTTTTGTTTTTTTTTGTTTTTTTATTATTTACATTTTTTACACTGTGATTGCTTAAAGTGGAGCTCCACCCAAAATGGGAAGCTTTGTTTGCTTGCCTCCCCTCCCCCTCCACGGCCACATTTGGCACTTTTTGGAGAAGAGCAGGTACCTGGTTTTGACATGTACCTGCTCCCACTTCCGGCTCACATTGCTGCGGCGAACTGAGCCTGAAGTTCGCCCCTCCCCTCCTTCCTTTGCAGACTTCTGGGACACATCACAGGTCATTGACATTGTAGCTGCTGACTTTTATTTTTTTCTGAAGGAGCCTGTAGCTCCTCTTTTAATGTTCGACTGTGGCCCTGTACCCCAATCTGTGACCTGCTGTGACCCCTCACATTTTTGTATATATTTTATTATACCTTTTCAAATGATAACACTGAAGAAATGGCACTTTGCTACAATGTAAATAGTGAGTGTACAGCTTGTATAACTGTGTAAATTTGCTGTCCCCTCAAAATACCTCAACACACAGCCATCAATGTCTAAACTGCTGGCAACAAAAGTGAGTACACCCCTAAGTGAAAATGTCCAAATTGGGCCCAATTAGCCATTTTCCCTCCCTGGTGTCATGTGACTCGTTAGTGTTACAAGGTCTTAGGTGTGAATGTGGAGCAGCTGTGTGAAATTTGATGTTATCGTTCTCATTCTCTTATACTGGTCACTGGAAG